>NC_142929.1:190696067-190846067 GCF_046866305.1 Octopus bimaculoides | reverse complement strand
TACACTCTGACGGGTATGCACATTGACATTACACATCCAGCGGAGCATACTGGCTTCATTCCTTGCGAGCTTACGCATGTCCTCAGCAGTCACAGCTCATGTTTCACTGCCATGTAGCATGGCTGTTCGTACGCATGCGTCATACAGTCTGCCTTTTACTCTGAGTGAGAGTCCCTTTGTCACCAGCAGAGGTAAGAGCTCTCTAAACTTTGCCCAGGCTATTCTTATTCTAGCAGCTACACTTTCAGCGCACCCACCCCCACTACTAACTTGGTTACCCAGATAGCGGAAGCTATCAACTACCTCTAGTTTTTCTCCCTGGAATGAGATAGAAGTTGTTTCCTGTTTGTTTACAGTGTTTATTGCACCTGAACATCTGCCACATACAAAAACTAACTTCGTAGTTAATCTGCCTAAGCAAGAAAACACAATCATGGCTGTCAGACAATTTCTGCGACTTCATCACTCCTAGCATCTGGCCATCTAACTCCCCACACTGCAACTCCCTTGATTATTATGTGTGGGGCACAGTTGAACGAGGGACCAACAAAACTCCTTGTAACACCAAAGGGGAACTGAAGGCAAGGATTATGGCAGCATTCACCAACTTAAACAAGGAGACCATCCAGAAGAGTTGCAGGAGATTCCAAAGTCATCTGGAGACCGTGGTTGAAGCCAATGGTGATTTTGTTAAATAAATTTACTCTTTAGTATTTCAAGATATTTTTATGTAATTTTGGTAAATATATCTTAAAATGACATATCAGTGTTATTTTTCTTTTTATGTAATTTTGACGACAGTTTATTCACTGCACCCTATATATATACTTATAGACCATCATCATCATCAGCATCATCATCATCATCATATATATAAATATATCATCATCATCATCTATATATATATATATATATATATATATATATATATACCATAAGAAACACTGGAATTACCAAGGCAAGAAAATATTTGCCTGTAAAGTGATTATGCTTAAAGAAAAGCCATCTGGAAGTTGATGAAGAAATCTGTTTGGTAAAGTTATTATTTTGTTGAAGAGAAAATTCTTCAGGGAACACCAGAAAGTTTTTGTGCTGCAGATAAGAAAGGAGACAACATTTGCATGGAAAGAATGGTATGAGTCAAATGTATATACATATATATATATATATATATATATATATATAAACATACACACACATTCACGTGTACGCATGCACACACATACACACACACATACATATATATATATATATTTACACTCACATGCCTACTCAGATTTATACATAAACACTTACACACACATATGCATACACACACATATGCATACACACACATACATGCATTTAGATATGTAAAGATACATACATACATATATCATCATTATCATCATCATCATCAATATTTAACATCTACTTATACATATATGCACGTGTGTGTGTGTGTGTGCATGTTTATATATATGTGTGTGTGTGTATGTATGTATGTGTATATATGTGTGTATATATGTATATGTACCTAGTAATTTTACTTTGTTATATATATATATATATATATATATATATTTATATTTATTCATACATACGCACACACATATATATGTGTATACTTATGTTTTATATATATATATATATATATATATATATATATATATATATATATATATATATATTAAATAGACATATTTATAAAATACCTCTGTGTCTCCATGCAATCATTCAGGCTATGTTAATGCATTTTATATATTTTAAAAACAAAGACACTGGATAGTGATAAAATAAAGAAATTTTTGAAAAAAAAAAAGAATTTTGATGCAAGAAATAGAACAAGAAGAAAGAAACAAAATCAAGAAAACCCAAATCCCGTCCTCCCTCATCGCAGAAACCACATCAAATGCAGCTGGTATAGAACAGAATTATAGAAAACATGTCAAAATCTGTGAGACAGCAACTCAATTTGGAGCGGGTGCTGTTCTCCAGTTTGATAAAAGAAACTTGTCTATGTGTTTACACCTGCTAAAAATTTCAGATCTGGAATTAAGCAGTGTGGTAGAATTGTTGGATCAAAGAAGAATATGAGATCTTTCTACCACACATAAGTTGCATTTCTTGAATTCATTAAATTCATTAACATATGGCTTGGATTTCTCCATGGAGCTGCTCTTCAAATTCCATACGTAGCTGGTCGACTTAGATGCATCCCTTTTGTCGATGGGCTGGAAAGAAGATAGATACTTTGCATAAAGTTTCTTTGAATTTGCCTTCACATAACTCAATGTAATTATCTTTTTCCATTGATTTATCTTTAACTTCTGCTTCATAAATGACAAAGTTTATCATGTATGCCTGGTCAAGCAGCCAAGCTTCAGGGTCTTAACAGTTACAACTGGGAGTGGGGTCTTGGTGATTTTTACGTGTTATGGAGTTCTCCATAATGGAACAGCAGCTGTATAATATTTTAACGGAGAGTCTGTTAAAAATTTTCCTCCTCTAAAATTGGTGGCCTTGAAATTGTAGTTAGAAATTGTAGTTAGAGTTAGAAACCAATCGGTTGTAGGTAGATTTAAGTCACAAGACATTGTTTCCTCTTATTCTTTTATTTGTTTCAGTCTTTGATTCCGGTTCAAAATGATGAACCCATGTTTCATCACCTGTTATGAGCCTTCGAAAGAAGGTGTTGTCTCTTTGACTTTGTAGTGAAGAAGTGGCCCAAAGAACAGTCAACAGAATTTTACGGGGCAGGAATAAATGCTCTCATTCGAAGGTGGAACATTGCTATTGAGAGAAACGGTGACTATGTTGAGAAGTAGGGATGTGATCCACAGAGGACCAGCTTCATTTTGATGTATGATACACGTTCCTGTGTTGGTAATTATACCTGTCCTAAACAAAATGGCATTACGTTTTGACTCACCCTCGTACATGTGTGCATAGAGTCCTATCAAAAGCAACCATCTTTACACTTTCTGGTTGGATTTACAAGTGTGACCAATGGAAATTATGGATGTTATCCAACCATCTTGTTCATGGTCTGCTCCTAGGTCTCCTGTCGGTTGGCTTAGCTTGAAGAATCCATCTTGAGATTCTTTCCTGTGACATTCTAATCACCAGTCCATTGAACTGAACCTGTTACCTCTCAATGTAAAAAAGTATAATACACACACACACACACATAACTATGTCACATTGCATTCCTCACACTTATGCATGAAATAGAAGTGGAACAGAACCAGTGTGTGTGTATGTGTGTATGTGTATGTGTGTATGTGTATGTGTGTATGTGTATGTGTGTGTGTGTTATTAGTTTAATGACCCTCCCAAGACAAAACAAAATGGTAATATAATAATTCTATGAATTCTAATCAGTTTTAATCTCACATCTGTCTACCAAAGTTAGCGCCGTGTCTTGTCAACAGAAATCAATGTTTCTTGTTTGTGTAGGAATAAATTGAAACTGATGCAAAAACTTCTCCCTATATTTAGATAATGTATGGCGGCAGCTTCTTCCCCTAAATTTTATTTTAATAATCGATAACACAACGGTGCAGCTAATATCTTTGAGACTTCAAAAGACTTAAAGACTTTTGGATTTTTGGTTTTTGTAAATTTGTTTGTTTGAATAAACGAAAAAGAAAACGGTTTTAGTTGTGGTGGGTAATATCAGAAGAATTATATTAAACGGAGAAACTTAGGAAATTTAGGTATCGGTCTTTGATGTTGTTGGAGGAAAATAGCTGGGATGGGGTGAAGGGTTGGGGGAGATTAAAATGAGGTGGGAGAGAGGGAAGAGAGGGGGCGTTAGAGATATATAAAAGGGAGAGAGATATTGGGATAAAGATAGATAGATAGAGCTTAGGAGAAAGAGAGTAATGGAGAGAGTGAAAGAGAAAGGAGCAGAACAAGAAAGAAGAGACACTGTTGTGTGAACACACACACACACACAGATATCTATATATATATGAATACATGTAAATAGGTGTATGTATACACATACACACACACACAAACACACTCACACACTTACACACACACACATACATATACACACACACACACATGGTGCGGTGAATATATTGTCTAAATTACGCAAAAATTCAAATAACACTGACCTCTCATTTTAACAGATATATTTACCAAAATTACATAAAAATATCTTGAAATAATAAAGAGTAAATTTATTCAATAAAATCGCCATTCGCCTCAACCATGGCCTCCAGACGACTTCGGAATCTCCTGCAACTCTTTTATATGGTCTCCTTGTTTAAGTTGGTGAATGCTGCCATAATCCTTGCCTTCAGTTCATCTTTGGTATAACAAGGTGTTTTGTTGGTTTCTCGCTCAACTGCGCCCCACACATAATAATCAAGGAGGTTGCAGTCTTGGGAGTTAGGTAGCCAGATGTTAGGGGTGATGTGGTCGCAGAAATTGTCTGACAGCCATGACTGGGTTCTCCTGCTTGTATGACATTGGTGCAGAGTCCTGTTACTAGACATAGGGTCTTCAAGCAGCCACCCTCCTGACCTAGGGCAGCACTACCTCCTCCAGGCATTTGATGTAGGCCCCTGTGTTGAGTGTGGGGCCGCATGGGAAGATGAATGGAGGCATAACGTCGCCATCACTAGTGATTGCTCCAAACACCATGATGTTGACTGGATGTTTGATTTTTATCACACTCAGTACAAGTCCTCAGATTGACACCCAAACACTATTGGAACTTCCGGTGTGAATGCCAAGCAGCACACATGTCATTTCCAAATTTCTAGCAGAGTGAATTGTGTCATGGTGCTGATTTTCTCACAGACAGTGCCCAATTGACCCTACTATATTGTGTAGTCGACAAACTCAAAAGCAAACAATGCGCACCCTGTATATATCTTTGACCTTTTATCTTTTACTTATTTCAGTCATTAGAATGTGGTCATGCTGGGGCACTGCTTTGAAGAATTCATTTAAAGAAATCGACCCCAAGACTCATTTTAAGCACAGTACTTGTTCTCTCAGCATGTTTTGCCAAACCGCTTACTTACAAGGATGTAAACACCAACACCAGTTGTCAAGCAGTGGTGAGAGACAAACACTGACACAAAGACCCACACACACACACATATATATATATGTTGGGCTTCTTTTCAGTTTCCATCTAACAAATCCATTCAAAAGTGCCTGGTCTGCCGAGGGCTAGAGTAGAAGACACTTGCCTAAGGTGCCATGCAGTGGGACTGAACCTGGGACTATGTGGTTGGAAAGTAAACTTCTTACCACATAGCAATGCCTATACACACACACACACACACACATTTATTTTATTTTTTTATTCTTTTATTTGTTTCCGTCATTTGACTGTGGCCATGCTGGAGCACCGGTCTTATTCTTTGTAAGCCTAGTACTTATCCTTTCGGTCTCTTTTGCCGAACCGCTAAGTTACGGGGACGTAAACACACCATCATTGGTTGTCAAGCGATTTTTTTGGGAGGTGGGGGGACAGACACACAAACATACACACATGCGCACACACACAAACACACACACACATACACACATACAACGGGCTTCTGTCAGTTTCCGTCTACCAAATCCACTCACAAGGCTTTGGTTGGCCTGAGGCTACAGTAGAAGACACTTGCCCAAGGTGCCACACAGTGGGACTGAACCTGGAACCATATGATTGGTAGCTCTGTGTGTGTGTGTGTGTGTAATTTATTTCAGAAATGTATTTTTCATGGAACAGTTGTTGTAGTGAACAGGTCACAGTTAATGGTGCTGAAAATTTCGATAGCAAATAATGTCTAATTTAAGAGTTTCTGTTCTTTGAATGGCTAGAATGTATCTTCCACGTAGATTATATTTCTTATATTTAAAGTTATTTCCATTCCTCTGATCCATGCCATGTGGTGCATAAAATACATATCGTTTAGTTAATGATGAAGCATCAAAGCATAAATATGCAAATGAAGCCGCCCACTATGGTGATAGCTTAATCTTTGGCTGCTTTATATAGAAACTGAATATTCTATGTTATTGATTGAGGAAGGAAGCCAGGAGAAGTGATCAATAAATCATGAAATAGTTCATCAGAAGAACCCCACCCCCACACCTTCTTTTTTCACTCATAAAAATCAAAGAAAGCATTTACATTCTTATAAATTCTTTCACAGCTAGGCTTTCTTATGTCTAAAGAGTCCACGCTTTTACCTATTGTCTTTTACTTGTTTCAGTCATTACACTGAGGCCATGAAGAAATTTAGTCGAGTGAATTGACCCCAGTACGTATTTTCTTTTAAGCCTGGTACTTCTTCTAATGAACAGTCTCTTTTGCTGAACTGCTAAGTTATGGGATGTAAACACACCAACACCAGTTGTCCAGTGGTGGTGAGGGAATACACAGACACAAAGAATGATACACTCACAGATATCATCATCATCATCATTTAACGTCCACTTTCCATGCCGGCATGGGTTGGACGGTTTAACTGGGGACTGGCGAACCAGATAGCTGCACTAGGCTCCAATCTGATCTGGCAATGTTTCTACAGCTGGATGTCCTTCCTAATGCCAACCACTCCGAGAGTGTAGTGGGTGCTTTTTACGTGCCACCGGCAGGAGAGCCAGTCAGGCAGTACTGGCATCAGCCACATTCAGATGGTGCTTTTCATGTGCCAGTCGGGCGGGGGACTGGCATCAACCATGTTTGGATGGAGCTTTTTGTGCCACCGGCACGGGAGCCAGTCAGGCGGCACTGGCATCGACCACATGGCACCAGCATCATATCTCTATATATACAACAAGCTTCTTTCTGTTTCTGTCTACCAAATCCACTCACATGCCTATGGTCGATGACGTTGATGGTAGTGGTGATGATGATGATGATGATGATGATGATGATGACGACGATGGTAGTGATGATCATGATCATGATGATGATGATGACAACAATGGTAGTGATGATGATGATGATGATGACGACGACGACGGTAGTGATGATGATGATGATGACGACGACGATGGTAGTGATGATGATGATGATGATGATGATGATGATAATGATGATGATGATGACAACAATGGTAGTGATGATGATGATGATGATGGCTGTGGTGGTGGGGATGAGAATAATGATAATAATGACAACAGTGAGAATGATGATGATGATGATGATGATGACTACAACAACAACACCAACAAGGATGATATATAACGAACTCATTGTATACAGTGCTCAGGTGCAGATGATGTAGAGTTACCAAACCCCTTTAGAGACGGATGTCACATTGTAACAGTCGACATGGTGGACGTAGACAAAAAATACAAAAAAAAAGACATCTCAAGTTCGTTTGAGACAACATTTACCAAAAAGCGAGAAAGAAAGAAAGAAAGAATCCATGCCTGACTGGAAAGAACATGATTCCTGATTCCAAACACATTCCACTGCTGCGTGCTGCCACTGGTCGTGTGCTACTTCGGAAGAAACTAATATCAAACACTTTTGTTTCAATTGATTATCAACAGACAAATAAAACACGTTCCTTAACACTAAATGCAACTTTCCCTCAAATTCACTGCCAACTTCTTCCATTAAATACCAAAAAATACTACAAGAGATTTTTCTACTTTTTTTTAATCTTTTACTTGTTTCAGTCACTGAACGGTGGCCATGCTGGGGCACTGCCTTAGAGAATTTTTTGTGAAATGAATCAACGCCAGGAATTATTTTTCTTAAAGTCTGGCGCTTGTTCTATTGGTCTCTTTTGCCGAACCATTTAGTTATGGGGACATAAACACACCAACACCGGTTGTCAAGTGGTGGTGGTGGTACACACATACACACACGTGATGAGCTTCTTTCAGTTTCCGTCTACCAGATCCACTTTTAAAGCTTTGGTCAGCCCAAGGCTATACAAGAAGACACTTGCCCAAGATGCCACACGGTGAGATTGAACTCAGAACCATGTGTTTGGAGGGAAAACTTCTTACCACACAGCCATGTCTGCACCTTCTTACATATAAATTCTTGAAATCTTTGACTGTTTTGATTCTGGTAATAAATGCAATAAGTATATTAATTAACTTAACGATGTAGTAATTAAATTGGTCGAGACAGTTGGCACATCTCATTTACAATGTCATTCTTCATTGTCTGAAACCAAAAGATTTTTCTGGATTTCTTCATTTTTCCTCCCAACGATTCTATAATTCCAAACTGATGGATTTACTTGCAGAATTTTTGGTTATGAGTCCTGAGTTCAAATCCTGCTGAGGTCGACTCTGTGGAGTTTTTCTTTCCTTTTTTTCTTCTTTTATTCTTCTACTTGTTTCAGTCATCGAACTGCAGCCATGCTGGGGCACCACTTTGAAGAATTTTAGTTGAACAAATCAACCCCAATACTCATGTTTTTTTTTTTTTTAAGCCTGTTACTTATTCTATTTGTCTCATTTACTGAACCACCAAGTTACAGGGACATAAATACACTAACAACGGTTGTGAAGCAGTGAGGTGGGGGTTGGGGGTAGACAAACACTAACACACACACCCATACAGTGAGTTGTTTCAGTTTCAATCTACCAAATCAACTCATAAGGCTTTGGTCAGCCCAAGGCTATAGTAGAAGATACTTGCCCAAAGTGCCATGCAGTGAGACTGAACCTGGAACCATGTGGTTGGGAAGCAAGCTACTACCACACAGCCACTCCTGCACCTATATATATATATATATATATATATATATATATATATATATATATGTTGGCTGTTGCCAGTACCGCCTGACTGGCCCTCATGCTGGTGGCATATAAAAGCACCCACTACACTCTTGGAGTGGTTGGCGTTAGGAAGGGCATCCAGCTGTAGAAACTCTGCCAGATCAGATTGGAGCCTGGTGCAGCCATCTGGTTCACCAATCCTCAGTCAAATCGTCCAACCCATGCCAGCATGGAAGGCGGACGTTAAACGATGATGAGGATGATGATGATATATACATATGTATATATATACATGTATATATATATATATATATATATATATATATACACACACACACACACGCATACATATATATATAAATATATATATATATATATATATATATACATGTATATATATATATGTATGATGATAATGAGGATACATGTATGCATGTGTGTGTGTATAGTTACTTTAATTTCAATTTGCTTAAAGCTTTGATAATGAGTTAATACATTAATTTGATAACAAATTGATTGATAAAAATTCTTTTTTATTTTTTATTTTTTCTGCTTTTGTCTTGTTTATTTTATCTAATGAGACTCTGAGTGTATGTGGGTGTGTGGGGTAGGTGGGTGCATGGATGCATGTGTGCATGTGTGAGTCTGTGTATGTACGTGTGCATCTGCCTGTTTTCATGTGACTGTGTGTGTACATGTGAGTGTGAATGCGTATGTGTGTGCTATTTTGTGTGTGAGTGTATCTCTGTATGAATGATTGTGTGTGTGTGTGTGTGCTTAATCAATGTGTGTGTATGTGTGTGCTGTTGTGTGTGCATGTGTGTGTGTATGTGTGTGTGTGTGTATGTGTCAGTATGTGTCAATGTATGCATGTGTTTGTCTTTGTTTAAGTGTATGTGTGTGTATGAATGTGTGTGTGTGTGTTTTAAGAAACCTCTCGATACCAGATATACGAATGTCTTTCTATCCAGTGATGTCAAAACCATTTCCCAAAGAAATCTAAATATAAGGAATCAAATTCTCAACATTTTGCTTGTCTTCCATTTTCTCCATCAACTTGGGTTTTATCAGTTTGCAAATCTATACACTCACAAGAATTCTTTAAACATATTTCTTCAACAGCTATAGAAACTATGAGAAAACAGACAATGGAACCTGGCGCAGCCACCTGGCACTTATGTGTCCATAACTCACACCAGGTACATTGTATGCAGTTTCGACCTGTGCCATTTCTACAGATCAAGCAAGATCATCTACCTGAAGGGATTTGTGAGCTGTTTTCTCTCCTCCTTACTGAGACTTTGTTTTTGCTAGATTATCTCTAAGGTCCTTTGATTCTACACCTTGCTTTCATGCCTGGAATTTCTTTTTTAGTTCTTGTAGTGATTCAGCTATAAGAACAAGGTTATCAGCATAGAGGAGCTCTCAGGGACAGCCCATCTTAAATTCATGTTATAGCCTGGAGAACTCGGATGAACAAGAGGGGGCTGAGAACTGATCTTTGGTGAACCCCTACTTGTACCCTGAATTCCTCACTATACTCATTGCTAACCTTCACCTTACTGACAGCGTCCCTGTACAACTCTCACCAACCACTCATCTATCCCTAGCTCCCGCATTGACCACCAGTTAAGGGAGTGGAGGACCCTGTCAAAGGCCTTCTCAATGTCGACAAAAGCCAGATACAGAGGTTTATTTTTGGCCAGATATTTTTCCTGAAGTTGCCCTATCAGGAATATAGTATCAGTTGTGCTCCAGTCTGGCACAAATCCCGACTGCATGTCATCTACATTAACTCTCTTCATAATTAATTGAGCTATGACCCTTTCTGTAACTTCCATCCCCTGGTCCAGCAGCTTGATGCCCTCTGTAATTATTCCTGTCTAAGGCATCACCTTTGCCTTTGTGGCACTTGACGATGATGCTGCTATACAAATCGTTGGCTATGACTCATTCGAGGACAACCTGATTAACTATGATGAAGACTAGACTATATCTTACTCCATCAGATATTTTAAGCATCTGAGGGGAGATTCCTGATGGGCTGGGGGCTTTCCCTGTCTTCATGTCCTTAATTGCTTTATCTACTAACCTACTGTTGTTTCAGATAGCTGCTCCCTCAGTTGGGTCAACATTTGGCAGACACTCCTTCTCCATTCGTTTTCCACATTCAATAGTCTTTCCTAATGGGGTTTCCAAGCCCTCTTTCTTTGCAGGATCATTAAGTGCAAGGGCACCATCAGCCATGCGGACACATTTCTCTCCTATGACATGAATAGCCTTCAGGAATGAATTAAATTCGTAAACGGAGGCTCAACATTATATATCTAACTACATGGGAAGCTTCTTTCAGTTTCCATCTACCAAATACATTCACAAACCTTTGGTTGATCTGACACTAGAGTAAAAAAAATACTTGTCCAAGGTTCTGTGTGGTGGAATTGAACCCAAAAACATATGATCGAGAAATGAACTTTTTAACTACACATGTACACTTGCTATTGTTCGCAAACTGCAATATAAATAAAAATAGATGAAAATCTATTTCCTTGCCTCATTAGATGTGAAGGACAAAGCAGACATATTCATGGCAAGGGAGATAATTCAGTCAGAAATAAACACCAATTTGGTAAAATGGTTCATGACAGACAAATAGTTCTCAACCATTTTTTTAACGCTAGACCCCTTCGGTTCCTGTTTAGCTCGATTGGACCCACATAACAATCTGATGTTTAAAAATCCCATTATATTTTTAGAATATAATAGGAATTGTATGAAAACAAATTATTAAAATATTTTGTGCTTTATTGTAGAAACATAACCAATTTATTCTTCCCTACTGTAGGCACAAGGCCCTAAATTTTGATGGGGTGGGGTGGAGGAAGTCAATTAGTACGCAACTGGTACTTAATTTTGGGAAGCAAATTTTTTGCCACACAGCCACACAGGTGCCTGTATACAAAATCATTACTTTATGTCCACTTCCCATGCTGGAAAGGGCTGGACAGGATGAATGCACTAGGCTTCAGTGTCTTTGTTTTAGCATCGGTTCTACAGCTGGATGTCCTTCCTAATACCAGTCATTTTACAATACGAGGAGGTCTGATCAAAAAGTATTGGGACAGTTGTTATGGTAATGGAGCTAAATTACAGAGTGAAACCATTTGGCACAGACTGAAATTGAACTCTGTTATGCAAGTTATAATGTTCTTGCTCTCTTCCGTTGTGTATGGAAGTGCTTTGAACTAAAGTGTGTAGAGTGTGGTTGTCTCAAGAAGAAGAAGATCAAGTTCCAGCTGTTCAGGATCTCCTGGATTGTGTTGAGGAAGATGAAGACTCTTTGAAAACGGCCCTAACAGGCGATGGATTGTGGGTCTACACCTGTGATCCTGGAACCAAGGCAAAAATCAAATCCCACTTGAAAGGAACAAGATTTGAAGAAATCAAGGAAATCCAAAAGACTGCAACGAGGCAGCTGCTCGCAAATCCCAAAAAGGAGCTCCAGGAATGCTTGCATCAATGGAAACAACACTGAACAAAGTGTGTGGCTTCAGAAAGGGACTACTTTGAAGGAGATCAAACATCAAATGGATACATGCTGCAGTTTTGTTTCTATGGCACCAGTCTCGCTACTTTCTGATCAGATCTCGGCGAGCTGGCAGAACCGTTAGCATGCCGGGCGAAATGCTTATTGGTATTTCGCCTGTCTTTATGTTCTGAGTTCAAATTCCGCTGAGGTCGACTTTGCCTTTCATCCTTTCGGGTTCGATAAATTAAGTACCAGTTATGCACTGGGGTTGATGTAATTGACTTAATCCCTTTGTCTGTCCTTGTTTATCCCCTCTATGTTTAGTTTCTCGTGGGCAATAAAGAAATAAGACCTCATCTGAGCGCTTTCTTTTCATGACATCAGCACAAGTGAGGTTGCCAAGTAACTTGCAAGACGAAAGGGGAGAAAGTTTGTGTGGGTGTGTGTGGGTGTATTTGAGGTGGGGAGGTAGATTTTGTGCCAAATGTTGAGAGGCTAAAAGTATGCTAAGGACAGGCTCAGATGTCTTGCTGCAGAGGAAATAACATGGCTACCCAACATTACATAGAGTTGGGGGAGGGGAGTAGCTGGAGAGAAGATAGTTGTTGTGGTGATGGTGTGTCAGAGCTTATTCTCAAGGTCACAACTGACTGGCACTCTGTTGGTTATGATGACAAGTGTCCCAGTGGATCTGGCAAATGGAACAGCTGGCTTGTGAGATTCATGTGTAACTGGCTGAACACTTGTACCTGTAATTAAATGAGGGCCAGCCTTGTCACATTCTGTGTCATGCTGAGAACTACGTAAAGTGTACAACTCATGCTTTGCCAGTTGAGTGGACTGGAGCAACGAGAAATAAAGAGTCTTGCTTAAGGACACAATGCCTCACTGAGAATCGAACTCATGACTTTAATGTGCGAACCAGTAAATAGAGGGTCCAAAGGGAAGAAAGTGGGTCATTTCATAAAGTGAGTGGGTAGAGGGGAATGCAGTGAGCAATGGATAAGGGTAGGGGGTGTGGTTGAGGAGGAGAAATATCAGGAGGAATATTTCCCATTGTTGATAATAGTTTATCCTTTGTTATGTGTTAAGAGAGACATTACTTTTGATGGTGCCACGTAAAAAGCACCCAGTACCCTCTGTAAATTGGTTGTCATTAGGAAGGGCACGCAGCCATAGAGACCGTGCCAAAAAAACAGACAATGGAGCCTGGTGCAGCTCCTATCAAACCGTCCAACCCATGCCAGCATAGAAAATGGACGTTAAAAGATGATGACGACATATCGCCATCAGTTTCTCTGGATATACAGTAATCCCTCGCCATAGCGTGACTCACCTATTACACACTCCTGAGTATATTGCGGGGTTTCTGTGGTTGATAGGTATTTATATTTCTTAGATTTTAATTATTTCTGTGGGAGGTTTTGGAACCTAACACCCACGATAGTTGAGGGATTTCTGTAATCGGAATTCACAACCAGAGGAATTCAAACAGGTGGTGCACCCTGGCGGCAGTTATTGCAAGGGAGGTAACCACTTCTAGCTAAATCAAGGAGGAGGTCGGAATTTGGGTTTTTAAACTGAAGAGTAACAAAGAAGAGGCACAATATATTTGCAAAATACGAAAAGTAAAGAAATATGGTAAAAAAAATTGATAATTTAAGATAAATAGAAAATATTTTTTTATTATTCATATCACATAAACACTGATTGAAGGAGTACACACTCCTAATTAAATTTTAGCAAATCTCCAAACTGCTTTAACAAGTTTGGATTGATGTGGTGTTATTGTTGTTGATGATGATGATGCTGCATTCTGATTTCAACTCTGTTGTTGTTGTTGGACATGTTCAGAGGTGTGTGCGTGTGTGTATTAATGCATGTGTGTGTATATATGTGTCATTATGTATGTGTGTTAGTGTTTAAATTGGGAGGAATTATTAATAATAATAATAAACGGGCTTCAGAAAGGGATTATTAATTTGCATATAATGAATGGCGTTTCCATGGTGATCCAGCAACAACAACAACATTGATGCTGAGCTACCGACATCATTAAGTGTGGGGGGTGGGGGGAATTTTCCACAGAGAAGTTCCGCAGCTTTTAATGCCATATAACCAAGAAGAAATCACACAGTCCATGAAAAGGTCATGTTCGGAAGGTCTTCTTGGTCTCAAAGACCATCACTATCAACAAGATTAATTAATTAGTATAATTATTGTTATTTAATCTGGGAGAAAAGTGTCTTTTTTTTTTTTAATTAATTAATTTATATATTTTATTTTATTTTTTCCTGTGTTTCTTCCTCTTTGCAAGACTTTCCATTTTTCTTTCCTTTTTTTTTTTATTTCTTCATCCGTCCTGAAAGAACGACAACAGCAGTAGCAGCAACATAACTCAGGACACACCTCCAGATATACACTTTTTCTTTCTTTTTCCATTTTTTTTTTTGTTCTTTTATTTAACAGCAGCCACTAGACTTCCGCTCTGCCGGCTCATCTTCGACAACCATTACAGTCTTCCTGTTGTTTGTTCCTCTTTTGTTTTGACAATTACTGTCAGCTTTTTCAATCATACCTGCATGAAAGACCAAAAACAAACAAATAAATAATAGCTCTAAAATAAAAAAAAAAAACAATACGTGCAGGCATGGGTGTGTGGTAAAAAGTTTGCTTCCCAATCACACAGTTCCAGGTTCAGTCCCATTGCATGGCACCATGGGAAAATAAGCGTCTTCTGCCTTGGGCCAACCAAAGGCTTGTGAGCCGATTTGATAGACGGAAACTGAAAGAAGCCTGTCGTGTGTGTGTGTGTGTGTCTTTGAGTCTGTGTTTGTCCCCCACTACCACTTGACAACTAGTGTTGGTTTGTTTATGTCCCTGTGACTTAGCAGTTGGGCAAAAGAAATTGATAGAATAAGTATCAGGCTTATAAAAAAAAAAAGGAATTGGTGTCAATTCATTCAACTGAAAACTCTTGGAGGCAGAGCCCCAGCATGGCCACAATCTTATGACAAACAAGCAAAAAGGATAACAACAACAATAATGAAGTTACATAACGACATTGACCATCATCATTGCTTTAATGTCCACTTTCCAATGCTTGCATGGGTCAGATAGAATATATTGAGGCAGGCTTTCTATGGCTGGATTTTGTTCCTGCTGCCAAAGCTCACCTGTTTCCAAGTAAGGTAATAATATTTCCCCATACCTAGGCAGGTTTACACAAAAGGCATTTGTATGATGGTGATGCTAACTTACGACCATCACGGGCTGTTAAGACAAAGGCACAAACAAACAAACAAAAAAAAAAAAGACTAAATTATTCCAGTCTTCTGTTTTGATGTGTAATTACTCTGCAGATAGAATTCACCAGAACTTTCAATTGCTATGTAAAGCTTGTTCAAAACAAAATATCTTTATACGTGGTCTGATCAATAAGCATCCAGACTGTTGCCAGAGTAACAACACTAAAGCACACAGATTAACCTTGAACTCTGCTGTGCATGCATAATAAGTTTCAACATTCTAGTTCACTTCTGCTGTTGATAGCAGTGTTTGAAAGGGAGGTGTGTAGCGTGAGATCATTGCATTGACCATTATTTATATTATTATATGATCGAACGCCACACATCCATTTCCAAATATATATATATATATATACATACATATACACACACATCACACATGTACATAAACACACACTCATATGCACATATGAAGGGATTCTTTCAGGTTCTGTCAGCTAAATCCATTCTCAAGACTTTGGTCAGCTAGGGATGTGATAGAGAACGTTTGTCAAAGGTGCTGTGCAGTGGGACTGAAACCGAAACCATGTGATTAGGAAGGAAGCTTCTTACCACATGGCCACGCCTATCTATGTAGATACATATATATATGCATTGTGCCAGTGTCATGTAAAAAGGACATGTGCAGGTGCCACAGAAAAAGATCTGTGCTGGTACCAAGTAAATGGCACCCGGCCCACCCTGTGAAGAGTTTGGCATTAAGAAGGGCATCTAGTCATAGAAACCACACCAGACTTTGGGGCATGACAGTCCTCTGGCTCATTCTACCTTGTCAAATATGGAGCCTGGGAAGCTGGCCAGATCCTGTTCAGCATGGAAAATGGACATGTGATGATGATGATGATGATGATGATGATGATGATGATTGGTGCTATGTGTGTATTATAATGTATTGACATGCAACACACATTAGAGGTGTGTGGATTATTGGTTAGGGTGTTGGACTCCTGATCGTAAGATTGTGGTTTCGATTCCTGGGTCAGGTGATGCGTTGTGTTCTTGAGCAAAACACTTCATTTCATGTTGCTCCAGTCCACTCAGCTGGCAAAAGTGAGTTAATCCTGCGATGGACTGGCGTCCCATCCAGGAGGGGAATATATACGCCACTGAAACCGGGAAACCAGCCTGGCATGGCTCGAGAAGGAAACATTTATTTTTTATATTTTACATGTAACAACACACAGACACACACACACAAACAAAAGTGTCGAGGGGAGATGAAAAAGAGAACACCATGTCACCTACATTTGCTGAGGTCTAAAAAGAGGTCTTCAGTCCCTTTGTTCAGCTTGGCAGAAGTATGGAAATGTTTGGCACCCACAGACTCTGCATAACTAGAAAAAGAAGGAAGATTTTACAATAATATTCCAGACCGTTTGCAAGACATAGCAACTTTAACAACAACAACAACAAGAACAAAAAGAAGCAAGCCATTTCATTAGTTTTCCTTTCCCTAAATTCATATAGCCATACACATCAAAAATCAGACTCCCTGCAAAAAAAAAAAAAAAAAAAAAAAAAAAAAAAAAAAAATCGACACAGGTAATCATGGTTGATGAGGTCTAAGTTGGGGACTAAAGAACAATTATGGAACATTATTTACATTTGATGGATATTTGTCCTCATCTTGTTTGTTGTTGACACAATGTTTCAGCTGATATACCCTCCAGCCTTCATCAGGTGTCTTGGGGAAATTTAAAACCTGGGTTCTCATTCCTAAGGTATTTTTAGACACTATTATTATTATTATTATTATTATTATTATTATTCATGTGGCATAGTGGTTAAGAGTGTGGGCTACTAACCCCAAGATTCCGAGTTCGATTCCAGGCAGTGACCTGAATAATAATAATAACAACATCGAAAAATACCTTAGGAATGAGAACCCAGGTTCTAAATTTCCCCAAGACACCTGATGAAGGCTGGAGGGTATATCAGCTGAAATGTTGTGTTAACAACAAATAAGATGAGGACAAATATCCATCAAATGTAAATAATGTAAATAAAGATTTGTGGGTGGTGTAAGGTCCCCTCCCAACCCAGAGTAACGTGGTGGTGGAACAAGGAGGTAGACAGGGCTATTAGACAAAAGAAACAAGCTTGGAAGGACTGGAAGAACGGTGGTAGCAGGGAATTGTACCAATGTGCCAGAAGGGAGGCTAGGCGACAGGTTTATTTAGCCAGAGGGGAAGCAGATAAGGAAAGATTTGCCAATGTTCTGCGCCGTGAGGACCAAAGACTCGAGGTATTTCGGGTTGCAAGACAGTGTAGGAGAGAGAATAGTGATGTTGTAGGAGAGAAATGTGTTCGCATGGATGATGGTACGCTTGCATTAAATGAGGATGCAAAGAAAGAGGTCTGGAGATGCCACTACGATAGATTGCTTAATAAAGAGAATGAATGGGAGAAAGAGAGCCTGCCTTATGTCGACCCAATAGAGGGACCAGCTATCCGAGTTGATAGTACCAGGGTAGATAAAGCAATTAAGAGTATGAAGACCGGGAAAGCCCCCGGCCCATCAGGAATCACTGCAGAGATGCTCAAAATATCTGGCAGTGTTGGCTATAGCCTAGTCACCCGTATTACGAACCAGGTGATACACGAAGGAGTCATACCCTATGACTGGTGTAGCAGCATCATAGTCAACTGCTACAAAGGTAAAGGGGACGCTTTAGATACAAATAATTACAGAGGCATCAAGCTGTTAGATCAGGTTATGAAAGTTACAGAGAGGGTCATAGCCCAACTAATTAGGGAGCGAATCAATTTAGATGAGATGCAGTTTGGGTTCGTGCCAGGTAAAAGCACTACTGATGCCTTATTTCTAGTGAGACAGTTGCAAGAGAAATACCTAGCCAAGGATAAACCTCTGTACCTGGCTTTCGTTGACATGGAGAAAGCCTTTGACAGGGTCCCCCGATCCCTTATCTGGTGGTCAATGAGGAAACTTGGGATAGAAGAATGGCTAGTGAGAGCTGTGCGAGCCATGTACAGAGATGCGGCCAGTAAGGTGAGGGTTGGAAATGAGTACAGCAATGAATTCCGGGTAGAGGTAGGGGTCCACCAAGGTTCCGTCCTCAGCCCCCTATTATTTACCATAGTCCTCCAGGCAATCACAGAGGAGTTCAAGACAGGTTGCCCCTGGGAGCTCCTCTATGCTGATGACCTTGCCCTAATTGCGGAGTCACTATCAGAACTAGAGGAGAAGTTTCAGGTGTGGAAGCAAGGTCTAGAATTGAAGGGCCTTAGAGTCAACCTAGCTAAAACCAAAATCCTAATAAGTAGGAAGGTAGATAAAACACAAACCCCTTCAGGTAGATGGCCCTGCTCAGTATGTAGAAAAGGAGTAGGTAGTAACTCTATAAGATGTACCCGGTGCAAGCTATGGACACATAAGAGGTGCAGCAACATCAAAGGCAGGTTAACTAGCAAGTTAGTTTTTGTTTGTGGCAGATGTTCAGGTGCAATAAAGACTGCAAACAAACAGGAAACAACTTCTATCTCATTCCAGGGTGAAAAACTAGAGGTAGTCGATAGCTTCCGCTATCTGGGCGACCAAGTTAGTAGTGGGGGTGGGTGCGCTGAAAGTGTAGCTGCTAGAATAAGAATAGCCTGGGCAAAGTTTAGAGAGCTCTTACCCCTGCTGGCGACAAAGGGACTCTCACTCAGAGTAAAAGGCAGACTGTATGACGCATGCGTACGAACAACCATGCTACATGGCAGTGAAACATGGGCTGTAACTGCTGAGGACATACGTAAGCTCGCAAGGAATGAAGCCAGTATGCTCCGTTGGATGTGTAATGTCAATGTGAATACCCGTCAGAGTGTAAGTATCTTGAGAGAAAAGCTGAACATTAGAAGCATCAGTTGTGGCGTGCAAGAGAGACGATTGCGCTGGTATGGACATGTGGTGAGAATGGAGGAGGATAGCTGCGTGAAAAAGTGCCACACCCTAACAGTTGAGGGAACCCGTGGAAGAGGTAGGCCCAGGAAGACCTGGGCTGAGGTGGTGAGGCAAGACCTTCGTACATTGGGCCTCACCGAGGCGATGACTACGGACCGAGACCTTTGGAAATGGGCTGTGCGTGAGAAGACCCGGCAAGCCAAGTAAGATCGTTGCCAGTGCCCCTGGACTGGTTCTTGTGCGGGTGGCACATGAGATGCACCATTTTGAGCGTGGCCGTTGCCAGTACCGCCTGACTGGCTCCTGTAGGATTTTCGAGCGAGATCGTTGCCAGTGCCCCTGGACTGGCTTGTGCGGGTGGCACATAAAAGACACCATTTCGAGCGTGGCCGTTTTCGTGCGGGTGACACGTAAAAGCACCCACTACACTCTCTGAGTGGTTGGCGTTAGGAAGGGCATCCAGCTGTAGAAACTCTGCCAAATCAGACTGGAGCCTGGTGTTGCCATCCGGTTTCACCAGTCCTCAGTCAAATCGTCCAACCCATGCTAGCATGGAAAGCGGACGTTAAACGATGATGATGATGATGATGATGAATGTAAATAAATTCCTTGTCGCTGAAGTACAGAACTGTATTATTGAACATATTGTAAATAAAGGGACAACTAAGAGGGAAATCCTCAAAATATCGAGTTGAGTCAGAAGTTTTGCAATATTTTGGTAACTTATTTGCTTTATTCATCAAATTACAACAAAAAGCAGCCTAGAATTCAAAGCAGAGGCCATCGTGTGGCACCGTCTGAAGCCGCCTTTCTGCCAGTTCTTTGATTCCACACCGACACCAGTTCTTGTTCTTCAAGGTGAAGAATTCCTTCACTGAAACTTCTACCTCTTCTTAGTGGATGAAGCATCATGAGCAGAGGAGGTGAACCATGGATTGGAACAAATTATTAACCATCTTACTAACAATAACTCTGAGCACCTTTTCAGACTCCACCTGTCTAACACCTGTGGACATGTTTACAAAGTCAGAAAACAGCACAGCTCCCATGACTTTCGGAAACACTTTTTCACGCTAAGAATGGAACAAACTGCTGAAGAATGGAACAAACTGCCAGCATCAGTTGTTAGTTGTTGGAGCACTGCATCCTTCAAAACTTCCATGCTTCCTGAGATTCGCCAACACTACACCTGATTTTCTCCCCCTCCATACACACGCAAGCATGGATCTGACTCATACACTGTTCACTTTTCAGACATCTGTACAATACTGCATATACTTTATGTGCACTTTTGACACGTTGTAGTGCACCTGAGCACTGTATACAATAATTTCATTATTATATATATATAAGTAATAATCCGAGGGAGCTAGGGGCCAGATTATATGCTGGGTGTGGCATCAGTTTGATCTCCTCAAGTTTCTGGAGTTTATTCCGGGTCTTTCAAGCGGTATGAGGTCTTGTGTTGTCTTGCTGCAGATTTTTGCCAAACAATGGCCTTCATCTGCTGTAGATGTTTGGAATACAAGTTGGCATCGATGATTTAACCGTTTCGAATGAACTTTTGAATTTTGCCCTCATAATTCCACGAGATGCAGAGCATCACCTTGTGTAAGAAACATCCATGCTTGACGACAAGTTCTGGAAGCTGGCACTTGCTTAACCACTGCTTTTATGCGGAAAGGAATCTCCTTCGGATTATCACTTGCTCCAATCCATGGCTCACTTGTGGCACTCACAATGCTTCAGCAACCAAGAAGAAGTAGAAGGAATTCTTCCCCTCAAAGGACAAGAACTGGTATCAGTGTGGGAGCAAAGAACTGGCTGAAAGACGGCTTCAGACGGTGCCACACGATGGCCTCTGCTTGCAATGCTCGACTGCTTTTGTTGTAACTTGACCAATAAAGCAAATACGTTACCAAAATATTGCAAAACGTCTAACTCCACACAAATAATTCACGACGAAATATTTTATTAGTAAACTTACCTTTCTGCATCGGATACGGACACATGCCGTTCTTTGTCTAAGTCTATTTTATTACCGGCAATACACAAACAGATGTCATTCCCTAGCATTTTGCGAAGTTCTTTCACCCAGTTCTTAACCTGATTCAGGAAAGAAAAACAAAGTGGAAACATCAGATATAAAAGAATTCTGGTTTCATTTTCGTTATTAAGAAGATAAATTACATTTAAAATCAACTAAGGGGAAATAACTCCTGATTGAACAAAAATAATGTTCTTGTTCCAATAATTCACAAATTATTATTAAAATATTCTAGACGGAGGTTGCAGTGGCGACGACCACCACCACCATTTTAACGTACAATTTCCATGCTTGCATCGAGCAGACAGAATTGTTGTGGCAGACGCGCTTCCCTGTTTCCAAGCAAGGTTTCCCTATCAGCAGAAATGATTTTCGTAGAAGATTAGAAACAACGAACATCGATTGTATGACAGTGATGCTCATTTACAACCAATACATAATGCTAAGTGAAGGGAATGCACAGACAAACGAATCTATATCATAAATTGCAACAGGCTTCTTTCAATTTCCGTTCACCAAATCCATTCACAAGTCTTTGGTTAAGACAGGGTTAGTAAAATACATTTGCCTGAAGTGTCATGCAATGGGACTGAACCGAAAACCAGATGGTCAACACCAGAGTCACTCAGCCTGCTAGAAATATCATCTCTATTCAACCACAAATTCTTGCCAACATTCGCTACATCCTACGGAAGTAGGGGAATTTTTAAAAAATACACAGAAAAGATTGCTTTTTATAAACCAGCGGAAGATGATTGATAAAGCTGTGACTGAGTTTGAGATGGTCGAATGTTTAAGTAGAGGAATTTCTTTCTGGATTGAACAACAGACTACGACAAATCACACGAGCACAAGGTTTGATCCCTGTACTCAATACTCAGATGAACTGTGGCTTTGTAGAATTAAAGTGTTCTAATTGAGGAATCTGCAGTAGAACTAAAAATTATCATCTTTTAACATTCATTTTCCAAACTTCTTACCTCACAGCTACACCTGCACCTATTTCATGTCATCCTCATCATTGATTAACGTCCGTTTTCCATGCTGGCATGGGTTGGACGGTTTGACTGAGGACTGGCAAGCCAGAATGCTGCACCAGGCTCCAATCTGATCTGGCAAAGTTTCGACAGCTGGATGCCCTTCCTAATGCCAACCACTCCAAGAATGTAGTGGGTGCTTTTTACGTGCCACTGGCATGGGAGCCAGTCAGGTGGACCTGGCATTGATCACATTCGGTTGGTGCTTTTTACGTGCCACTGGCACAAGAGCCAGTCAGGCAGACCTGGCATCAACCACGTTTGGATGGTGCTTTTTACTTGCCACCAGCACCAGAGCCAGTCAAGGGGCACTGGCCACAGCTACAATATTGGTTTTACTTGACCCAACAGGTCTTCTCAAGCATATCATATTGCTCGACGCATCAGGGGTATTCTTAACAGGGCCAGACATGCGTGGCTGCGATCTCTTTTATAAATGATTATAATTTAAGTGATGAACAAATAACTAGAATAATGGTTTTTTTTTTCAAACAATTCTTACTTTTAACACAAATATAAGATTTCATTTTTACCTTTTGGAACGAGTCTATGTCAGTGATATCGTATACCAATATAGCGCCATTGCTGTCTCTGTAATATATGGGTCCTAGAGCATGGAATCTCTCTTGACCAGCAGTGTCCTGGAAAACAACAAAAGAAAACATCTTAACAAAGTGAAGATGGAGCGAAATCACTACCTTTCTACAGAATATATTAAACTTCAGGCAGACAACAGTAGGAAACAGAGGTACCATTCATGAGTGGAAGGGGGATACAGACAGGGTGGTCACAGCTGCTAAGTCACCTTTGATCTCTGGTTATTTTCAAGAACGATTGATCCGAGTCAAGTGTCACTTCCATGGACAACCACTGATTTCCAACATTATATATGGAGAATGTCTTGAGAAAATAATAATAACAAAAGAAGTTCTTTTCCCATCCTACTTAGAATTAGCCAATGATACAACATGTTACTTATAGAAATTTGGAATTAACTTGAAATCTTTACATCAGAAGTTGAATGGTAAATGGTTCAACATTTGTGCTAAGGTTTTGGTGGAGCTTCGTGGGGTTGTTTCAATTTGAAAGAATCTTCAGACTAACTACTATCCAGGAAGTATAGAGTCATTGGTCATATCAACAAGTTCATCAATTGTTCAGTGATGGGCCTCCAAGTTCAGCTAAGGGATTTTCGAGATGTTTTCATTTGTTTGGGAGGTCGAAGATCACCCTGAACGAGGTTGGTCTGCAAGAGACAAGTGAAATGACCATTCCTAAAGTGTGGAAGCCACTCGCAAACTCGTGCTTTGCTCATGGCACAGCAGCCTTGTGAGGCTGTTTCAGGAATGACAAATGTTGTTTGGCTGCTGTTTTCCCCAACAGAAAACAGAATTTCATGGAAGCAAACTCTTCCTTCATTTCAGCCATTGCAAAAAATCAACGAATAAGGGAGAAGCAATGCAAAACAAAGACACACCACACGACAGTATGACTTCACCTGATGCTGCCAGTCAGCAGACTGATGCCTGAGGGTCTCATCAAGTGGATTCTAGCGGCAGAAGCCTGAACTACAATGGTTTTGTTGCATAGAGGATGTTTTTGGTTAGCTGTGGGTATCCCCTCGTATATGTGTGTGTTATCATCTTCCACATCATTTACACATATGCACTCACACATCCATATACACATGACTATATCTTTGATAGTAAAGATTGTTTGCCAACATAACATGGCAATCCTGGTTTAGGACGAATGTTGCTATAATTTAGCTCCAGGAGATATCATCTCCAGCTGGGCTATATGACATGATCTGTGTCCTTATATTTTCTAACAAGGGAATCTAGCACCCCCACTCAGCTCAAAACAATATCTGCGTACTGCGATTTCTGGGTTATTTCCCTTCATCAGCACAGAATGGGGGTTCTAGATGCCCTTGTTTGAAAATATAAGGACACAGATCGTGTCGTATAGCCAACTGGAGTCGATGTCTCCTGGGGCTAAATTACAGCAACATTTGTCCTAAACCGGGGCTGCCATGTTATGTTGGCAAATAATCTTTACTCCAAAGTACTGTTGCTGAATATCTCTCGTTGTGAGATTTGCAAATAGTAATTTTCTAAGATATCTTTGATATTGAATGAAGAATACTATGGGTATTTAGGGATGGATGAAAATATTTCCTATGAATGATGGTGGAACCTGTAACAAGGAGCATGAAGCCAGGCAATAAAACACTACAACAAAGAAAATACGGTCGTTGGAACTTTCGCCATGCAAATAATTTGACAGTCCACAATGTGTTTGTTGTACAAGTGGTCATACCAAGATTTGGGCTGCTCAGTTGGGTGCTGAATGGGATGTAAGCTATTAATGGTAAAACCTGAAAATTCTTAACCCATACCATAATTTTCCTCATCAGAGATTTAACATTGATCAAAGCAACCTTTAAACATCAAATCATGTCCCTTTGGCAATATTCATTCACCACTGGCAATCGGCTTGGCAGACATCAACAAAATTATCCACCATCTTCCCAACAACCACCTTGGCCACCGTTTTGAATTCCAGAAGTCTCACACTCATGGACAAGCTTACAAAATCAAAAAACAACACAGCACCCATGGTGTTTGGAAACATTTTTTTCACACTTATAATCGTTGAAGCATGGAAATAAACTACTCACCCCAAGACACAACACACATTAAAATCTCAAGGCTTCCTGAAATTCGCCAACAAGGTACCCAATGTCCCCCCCCCCCACCTTTTTTCTTTTTTCCAACGAATCATTCCCAGTTCATTTCCTGAGCATTTTTCTATGTACTGTTCATGTGCTTTTGGCCACTTATTCTGATAAGCTGTAGCATATTCGACGAACAAATATGAAATGGTATTTTATTGCTGATCTGTTAAGTAGCTTGCTTGCCAACCACATGGGCAAGTGTCTTCTACCATAGCCTCGGGCTGACCAAAGCCTTGTGAGTGGATTTGGTAAACGGAAACTGAAAGAAGCCCGTCGTGTATATATATGTGTGTGTGTCTGTGTTTCCCCACCACCACCATCGCTTGACAACCGATGGGGGTGTGTTAATGTCCCGCCCGTCACATAGTGGTTCGGCAAGAGAGACCAACAGAATAAGTACTAGGCTTACAAAGAATAAGTCCTGGGGTCGATTTGCTCAACTAAAGGCGGTGCTCCAGCATGGCCACAGTCAAATGACTGAAACAAAGAAAAGAATTTTAAAAAAAATAAAAGAATATAAGAACAAGTTAGTGGTGGTATTTTGGCAGCCCTGTGAAGCTAATCTTAGCAGCTTATCACTGTGTGTGTGTGTGTGTGTGTGTGTGTGTGTGTGTGTGTGTGTGTGTGTGTGTGTGTGTGTGTGTGTGTGTGTGTGTGTGTGAAAGTAAATAATCCAGCTGAATTGAACCTATGTCCTCTGGTTAGAGCATAAGCTGCCATCACCACCATCTTTATCAGTCTATTACGATAATGGCTCTCCCCTTCTCACTTTGATTCCTCACCAGTTCAGTCAGTCACAGACATTTCGGTGCAGCGGCAGCATGGTTATTTGGCTACAAACACAACAGATGTGGATCTATATTCACATCCTATGGAAACCATGATTCCACTTCTTCTCGACACTTCCTTACACCTCCACCACCACCACCACCTTCCACTGCCAACAGCTCCTTGCACTTTTAATTCAGCAGGTCTTATCTATTCGCAACATCCTCTTCTGTTCACACCAACTGATGTTTGCAGTGCTTGGCAGCTTTTCTCAGTTCACACACAGCTTGCTTTTTCAGCCAAGTTAACAAACCACATTTAAAATAGTAATTTACTGACTTGTTTTTTCAACCTGCTAGAAATAGCACCCAAATCTCCTCTTTCACATAACAATGCAAAGTTCCAGAAGAAGAGCATAGACTTTATCTGCATTCAAAGCCCATGTTTCACCATTGTAGTTTGTAGACTGGCATCATACAGTCTACCAGAGAGAGAAGCATATCTTTTACCAATACTAACTCTTGCTCCTAAAATTGCAGGTCTTGAGCTAAAATTTGAAATTATTATTATTATTATTATTATTATGGGGTCATTGCCAGTGCTGCCTGACTGGCCCCCATGCCAGTAGCACATAAAAAGCACCCACTACACTCTCGGAGTGGTTGGCATTAGGAAGGGCATCCAGCTGTAGAAAGCTTGCCAGATCAGATTGGAGCCTGGTACAGCCTTCTGACTTTCCAGTCCTCAGTCAAACCGTCCAACCCATGCCAGCATGAAAAGCAGACATTAAACGATGATGATGATGATGATGTGTGCAAGCTGGCTGAATTGTTAGAGAGTCAGACAAAATGTTTAGCGACATTTCTTCCAGCTCTGGGTTCAAAATTCTGCCAAAGTTGTGTTTGCATTTTATTCTTTCGAGGTTGATAAAATAAAGTACTTTTCAAGTAGGAGGATTGATGTAACTAACTGGCCTTTCCTCTCAAAAGTGCTGGCCTAGCGCTTTAAGAAGAAACCTATTATTATTATTATCATTATTATTCAGAGAAAGACCAGCAAACACCATCAAAGTGAAATATCCAAAGCCCAATCTACCCATCATGACTACTCGTCTGATAAGGGTACACCAGGTGTCACTTACTGTGATCCCTGGTGTACGACAGGGTGACCTCATATCAAGATAAACAGCGTATGACCTTGCAGGTGGGGCCCAGTTAGAATTTTCTTCAGGTTGAGTAGCCCATCCTGCTCAAAAGATCCCTGAATAAGGACTGTTTAAGGATGATGAATAAAACACCAGGTGAATTATTCAAACCTCAGAGAATTCCTCTCAGCACATGGCTATAAAACTCCCCCACTATGCCTTGTAATCAGAGATGCACATATCTTCAGCCACAAAAAGACATGTTCACCTGGTTAAGGTCAAACAACTGACAAACAAATCTGTGGTATGGAGAAGAATATTTGTTGTAGCCCATCTTTTATGCCAAGACAAAACAATGTACATGATAACACTTCCAATCAGTTAAGATAAGAAGCCATGAGAGTCACTCTTAACAAAAGTCATTCACACAATGTCCCATCTGCGCTTACAAATTTAAACTGTCTTTATTAACAATGTGCGAATGTTTTAGTTTAACTTGTGAAAATAAACAACCGATTGGTAGATTGTTATTTTGAATGCTGGATAAAATAGCTTGTAGAATTTGTTCTGGCTGTTTTCTGTCTGAGTTCAAATCCTGCTGAGGTAAACTTTACCTTTCATATTTTTTATGGGCATGAGTAAGAAAATCAGGCGAGATTCCTAGCTGTACCTGGTTCCAGCTCTTTAGATTCTGAATCGGATTTCCCCAAGCTATTAATGATTCGAGTTATTCACCTGTTCAACCTACACCTGACCAATGTAATCAAGTAGATCTACAATTAGTTATGGCTGTGTAGTAAGAAGCTTGTTTTGTAACCACATGGTTCCGGATTCAGTCCCACTGCATGGCACCATGGTCAAATGCCTTATACTATAACCTCAGGCCAACCAAAGCCTTGTCAGTAGATTTGGTAAATGGAAACTGAAAGAAGCCCATTATATATGCGATGGGGGGTGGGTAGGGGGGGAACAAGCACAGACACATAAACACATGCACACACACATATATATAAATATATATATATATATATATATATATATATATATGACAGTCTTCTTTCAGTTTCCATCTACCAAATCCACTCACATGGCTTTGGTTGGCCCGAGGCTATAGTAGAAGGCACTCGCCCAAGGTGCCATGCATTGGGACTCAACCCAGAACCATGTGATATATATATATATCATCATCACCATCATCATCATTTAACGTCCGTTTTCCATGCTGGCATGGGTTGGACATTTCGACTGGGGTCTGGGAAGCCAGGAGGCTGCACCAGGCCCTATATATATATATATATATATATATATATATATATACACACACATACATACATATATATATATATATACATATATATACGACGGGCTTCTTTCAGTTTCCGTCTACCAAATCCACTCACAAGGCTTTGGTCAGCCTGAAGCGCTATGGTAGAAGACACTTACCCAAGGTGCCACGTAGTGGGACTGAACCCGGAACCATGTGGTTGGTAAGCAAGCTTCTTACCACACAGTCACTCCTCAATCAAACAGGATCAATAATGAATAATGAACAGGTTGTGTAGAGGAGTAACAAAAACATCACTCAACTCTCTACGATTCCGGTTCAGGCAAAGTTTTGGTTGTGTTTGTATTTTCCACCCTGTTTGTTTTTAAAACGTTCGATTTCTGTGGCAAGGATTAGAATTTTACATAAACTTCTGACTGCTAATCATTCAAGCATGAAATAGCAGAGGAAGTCTATTGTCAGCAAAGCAACTGAAATAAACTGAATAATAACAATAATAATAATGATGATGATAATGATAATAACAATGACAGTAATAATAATAATAATAATAATAATAAGAATAATAATAATAATAATGATAATAATAATGATGATAAAAAAAACACAATAAAACCACATTTGCAATGAGTAGAGGCTTGTAGCTTGCAAATATCAATCATTTGTAATAAGCTCTTTCAACATAATTAGAAGAGAGTTTTAATAACACCATCACATGGTTACCTGGCTACATTGAACAGAGTCTACACTGTTAGACACAAATGGACCATGACTTCACCCGAAGAGAGAGAGAGGTGTTGGCATGGCTGTGTGGTTAGGAAACAGGTTTTCCAAACACATGGTTTCATGTTCAGTCCCACTGCATGGAACCTTGGGCAACTGTTTTCTACTACAGCCCTAGGCTAACCAGAAACCTTGTGAGTGGATCTGATAGATAGGGGATGGTGCCACGTAAAAAGCATCCAGTACAATCTGTAAAGAGGTTGGCATTAAGAAGGGCATCCAGCTGTAGAAACCATGCCAGAGCAGACAACTGGGACTTGGTGTGGGCCCTGGCCTTATCAGCTCCTGTCAAACCTCCAGCCCATGCCACTATGGAAAACTGGTGTTAAATAATAATGAAACGAGAAGAAGTCCATTGTGCACGCGTATGTGTGTGCGTGTGTGTGTGTGTGTGCGTGTGTATGTGTGTGTGTGTGTGTGTGTGTATGTGTGTGTGTGTGTGCGTGTGTGTATCTTGTGAGATTCAAAAATAGTAATTTAAAAACGTAGTATTTTTTCAACAGAAATATGGGGCAATTAAACGATGATAATGATGAGGATGATGATGAGGATGATGATGAGGATGATGATGAGGATGATGATGAGGATGATGATGAGGATGATGATGATGAGGATGATGATGAGGATGATGATGTGTCCAGTAGTAAGATGAAAAGCTTTTATCGACTGAGCTTAACCAAGCAATTAGTAAACAACCCCCACTGCCACCAGGGGTGGGGTGGGGGTCATGGTGGGGGTGGCTAAGAATCTATGAATTAATAACAAATAGTAAATCATCAAATGCCTTCACATCTAAAATACTGAAATTAATTATAGTTTGCAGCCCAGAACGAGAAAGATAAAAATAAGGACAACAATGACGATTGCTAATTTGAAATTAGGTTAAGAAATGTCAGCTGAATCATTACTTGATGTGAGTCACAGAGAGAGTCAAGACAGCTTTTAAACACTCTTCTGAATAATTTCTATGTTTCTGCTTAACATAGAAATACAATATATTCTGTTATTAATAAAAAAAATTAGCTGTCTTTTAAATTTTAAAATGCCTTTTCAACTTTATCTAATTATTTCATCTCAATCATGCTTGAGAAGCTGTAGTAGGTCACTGGAGTTGCAGGTAAAGTTCACTTCTCTAGAAATATGTATATATAGCAGAATATATATATATATATATGGCAGAATAATATATTAGGTCATTACATATGTAGAGCATTTGAAGGCCACCTGCTTGACAGACTTTATTTATTTATTTATTTCATTTAACTTTAATTACACAATACATCACCACTTATCTTCCAAATACTAATTCACAGAGAAGAACTCTGCAATCTGTCCGTCTCCACTTTCTGCAGAGAAACTCTGACACCTTGCCTCTCTGCCCTCTCCTCAACCACTGTTTCGGTTTCACTTGCCATGCTGGCAATGGAAGTAGACAGGTCACTGCTCTACTTGCTGCATCAGAGAGTTACATCTCTGATATTTGCCTATAACTGGATGACCATTCCTAACACTGACCACTGGTGTTGTTTTTTTCTTTTTTCTTGTAGCACCATTACTAGAAAGGTTGTTATGCTTTTGACCAGGCTAAACGGGCCTCTTGATCCCAACACTTAACTGGGTGCATCTTATAGTAGCACCAGCATTACAGAGGGGGTGAGGGTGAGGGCCTGGTGACCGGCAATAAATGATGAGAGAGTACACAATGTGGATGTTGGGCACCAAACAGGGACGTGAGGAATAGAATGAGGAACATGCATGCATCTCAAGAGAGCTAGTAGGGTGATGAGGATGTGAGAATGGGATAGGTGGAGTGTTGGAGAGAGGGTCAGATAGCATCTCTGGTTTTACTGAAACAATGAGTGTATGATAAGCCAAATTTTTGCAAAGGAGTATTTGAAGCCATGATGATCATGCTTTTCCCAAAGCATAAGCGAGAAGGCTTCAACGGTGTTTGCTCCTCTGAAGAGGCTAGTTTCATACCCACTCAGAGTGTAGTGGGTGTTATTTTTTACATGCCATTGACCTGACACCAGCATCAGCCACGACTACGGTCTCACTTGGCTTCACAGCTCAACACAAGCATGGTATATCACCAAAGGTCTCGGTCACCTGTCACTGCCTCCATGAGGCCCAACACTTAAACAGTGTATTTTAGGTGCCAGTCAGATGGCACTGGCATCGGCCACAACTATGATTTCACTCGGTTCGACAGGTCTTCACAAGCACAGCATATTGCCCAATGGTTGAAGGGGTGCTCTTAATGGGTCAGTTGCAGGACACTGGCATTGGCCATGCCTATGATTTCCTCCATAGAAATCTCCACTGTGTCTAATGGTTCTTTCACAGGAAAATCAACAACTTTCTGGAATTCCTTGTTCTTCTTACAACCTACAACCATTAACTCACAGGTGCTCAAGCTGAGTACAAACCACATCAATCTTGGGAGGGGGCAGACTTGTTAAAGCCACATCCCTGTCCCTTTTACCAACAAAGCCATATTTAAAAAAAAAACACAAAAAAGATCAAACCAGCAGCAAGTCATGAATGACTTCACAACAACACATTACACTCTGGTGTCATGAAGTCATACAAACAATATAACATCACTTAGATGTAGAAGAATTTGCAATTAAAAAGTTAATTGAAATCATACTCAACAACAAAGAAAAAAGATTCATAGGACCCCCCACCCTCCCCAAATAGTAATTAGTTTTTTTAAAAACAATTCAACATCTAAATACAATAGTTCATGTGAGTAGCAGTCATTAACGAAGTGATTCCCAAATGGTATGCAGCAAAGCATATCTCGGTCCACCACATAGTTTGAAAATTTTCATTTTGAATCATCATCATCATCATCCTCATTATCGTTTAACGTGTGCCTTCCATGCTGGAATGGGTAAGAGTGATCGACAGGAGCTGGCCAAGCAGAAGCCTGCACCAGACTTCTGAGACTGTTTTGGCAGCAGGATTTTTGCAGCTGGATGCTCTTCCTAACACCAACCACTCGGCAGAGTGGACTTAGTGCTTTTCATATGACACAAGCACAGGTGAGGTCAGTTTTGGCAAGGTTTTTACAGCTGGATGCCCTTCCAAATGCCAACCACTTTACAGTGTGGACTGGATGCTTTTTAAGTGGCCCCTGCACTGACAGGGTCACCAAGTAATTAGCAAGACAAAAAAATCTTTTGAGAGGGGAGGGGCATTGGAGGAGGGAATCTTGTGTCAGATGATGAAAGGTTATAGTAAGAGAGAAACAAGTGTCTTGCTGTAGAAGAGGTACAAGGTTTACTCAGCCGAAGGTGGAGAGAGAGAGAGAAAGAGAGAACATAATAGATGGTGGTAAAATGCCAGGTATACTTAATTTAATTGTAAGAAAACAAAGAAAAAGAAAAACTGGGTGGAGTGCGGGGATTAAGCAGCAGAAGCTGGGGGTAGGATGTACACCCCCAGAACAAATGGAGTGTTCAGCTTCATCCTGTGGACATGGCTGTGATGGTGTTGCTGTGGAGAATGTCTAGCAACACTTGCTACAGCAGCCAACCCCACCTCATGGGACTCCTTCCTCAGAGAGGTTGCACTTATCCTCCTCATTCAACAACTCAACTGATTGGGTTAATTGTGTTAATTACAAATAAAATACAAACAATATAAAGAGGAATCACTTTAATGGTGGCCAAATAAAATGTATCAAAACTTACCCAAAGAGATAAATTCACTCGTTTGCCACCAATGTTGATTTTTTTATTTAGACAAGAGGCCTAATAAATAAAAAGAGAAAAGGAAAAAAAAAAGAGATTATTTAGTTTCAACTGGAACTAAACAAATCGTTGTAGATCTGGCATATATATATTTCTATTAACACAATGGCTGTCACACAAGTTTGAACATGTATAAAACATTAAATCTTAAAAGTAGATGGAGATGAAATTCTTGTTTGTTGAACACGTTGACTCCCACATGTCCTGCCAGTGGGGCATGGTGGTCTGTCAGCGAGTCCTGCATGACCCACCAGCAGGTTGTTTTTTTAATCTCTTTCCTAAGGGCTTCCTGAGAGCTGGAATGCTCCGATTGCTTTGATTTGTCCTTTTGTTACACTAAGAGAAACAATTTTTTATAGATTTCTTTCGTCTTTCTTCTGATTTCATCTTGTAATGGAGGTAAAATAAAAGACTGAATATTGACAAAATTTTATTTGTCAATGAAACCAAAATAATTCATTTTGAAAAAAAATTGGTAGATTTTCCAATAGAAACAGAATGGAATGAAAAATATTTTACTTGCCATGGAAACCAAAATAGTTCTTTTTGAAAAGATTTCGATATCTTTCAATAGAAAAAAAAACCCCAAAATTTTTAATTAGCCATGGGTGTGTTGTGTGATATCTAGGATGTGACATGAACCACACAACCCTCTGGTGGGACATGGGTATCTAATGCTACCTTTGTGACCCTTATCTCACATGTGGTGTAATGTAAAAATATTACGCCGTTCAGAGGAGAGTGACATGTATGCATAGATGGGGGTCAGAGGTTAATGTAGTGAATCATGTACAAGGATGGAGATGCGATCAATGGTTAATGTATCAATATTAAGGGTAAAGGAGGTAAAAGAAACATTTCAGGAAGTGGGAGGTGATGAGTGGCAGCAGAGGAAGGATGGAGAGCATCGGAATAATAAAGCTGGAAATGGATTAGAAAAGAGGGAAAGGAAGAGGAGAGAAGTACAGGAACAGAGACGGAGGTCAGATATATTAGAGAGAGAGATAGAGAGAGAGAGAGAGAGAGAGAGAGAGAGAGAGAAAGAGAGAGAGAGATAGATAGATATATATATACAGGGTGCGACGGGTAAATTGTTGTCATTTTATATTTTTAATTTGCGCATGTGCATTGTTTGTTTTTGATTTTATTGACTACACAGTGTAGTAGGGGCAGTTGGGCACTGTCTGTAAGAAAAACAGCACTATGATGCAGTTCACTCTGCCAGAAATTTGGAAATGACATGCTGTATGGTTTGGCATTCGTACCAGAAGTTCCAATACAAACATTTCACAATGTTTAGGTGTCAATCTGAGGACAGTAGAAGCTGAGAACATGCCCCAAGAATGATAAAAATCAAATATCCAGTCAACATCATGGTGTTTGGAGTGATCACTGGTGATGGCGACGTTATGCCTCCATTCATCTTCCAACATGGCCTCAGAATGGAGGCCTACATCAAGTGCCTGGAGGTAGTGCTGCCTTGGGTCAAGAAGGTGGCTGCTAGAGGACCCTATGTCTGGCAACAGGACTCTGCACCAGGCCACAGAAGCAGGAGAACCCAGTCATGGCTGTCAGACAATTTCTGCAATCACACCACCCCTAACATCTGGCCAATTACTCCCCAGACTGCAACCCCCTTTGTCATTATGCATGGGGCACAGTTGAATGAGGGACCAACAAAACTTTTTAACTCCTTGTGACACACCAAAGATGAACTGAAGGCAAGGATTATGGCAGCATTCACCAACTTAAACAAGGAGATTCCAAAGTTGCCTGGAGGCCGTCGTTGAGGCCAATGGCGATTTTATTGAATAAATTTACTCTTTAGTATTTCAAGATATTTTTATGTAATTTTGATAAATATATCTTAAAATGAGATGCCAGTATTATTTTCATTTTTGCGTAATTTAGATGACAATTTATTCATCGCACCATATGTATATATATATATAAGGTTGAGGAGGGTATTGGATTTAACCAAACCCAAGAGTATACAGGTAATACCGAGTAAGTGCTGTATACCGACTAGTTTTGCCCCAGTCGTCGTATGAACAGGATTGGGGATTATAAGTCGTGTATTAGCATGTGCAGATATAAATTTCAGCACATCACACTCACTATCACTTCATACTAAAACTCTCCGCCTATGGATATAATAATCGATTCCTTTACTATTTCTGTCTCCGATGAAGGGAAGTACTGGATCTTCCCAGAAACAGCTGTAAGACTATCCATAAAATATATTTCCAACTTTACCATTGCTCTCTTTATCCTTTTATATATTATATATATATATATATATATATCCCTTGTATGCTCAAGCACAAAACCCATGCACAAGTATACACATACACAACTGCATTTTATCAAATTTCTCGTGCTTGATTTAGTTGAAGTATTATCTACTAGAAAATTGACACTTTTATGTGTAATTTAATTCACAGTCAACTATCAAACAAGTTCTTTTGGGCTTTTTTCTTCTTTCACTCTCTCAAAATCTTCAGTACAGCTTCACATTTACCAAAATTATACTTTCCCCATCATAACCATCAAGACTTCCTGTACTCGGCACCATGCTCCATCATTTAATCTACAACAACGTTTTTATAAATCACCTGCCTCCGTTTCCCCAAATCCTTTAACTGAAGCAGGTTCTACCAACTCATTTCTTGCTTGTATTCTGTTTATTAGTTAGCCACGACTGAGCAGACCTGAAGGCCTTATCTGGCTTTTCAGTCTGGAGTGGGTGTATGTGTAGGGGTGAGAATGATAACGTAAGTTGGGTGACAAGTCCAACATGGACTGTGGCAACTTAGATTCATGTACCAGTCACAGAAGTCTGTTACACAATAAAGCAAATTTTAAAACATAATGAAGCAGAGGTTAATAATTAAAAACCGGTAAACACATTTAATACATTTTTAAATGAAGATTATATATATATATATATATATCATCAACACCAGGCTCCAAACTAAATTTGGCAGAGTTTCTACAGCTGGATGCCCTTCCTAACGCCAAGAGGTGATGCAGTACGATCATTTTAAGCAGCTCCATTTAACTGAACAATGCAATCATTACATCAATTTAAATGCAGCGCTATCCTCAGCTGCACAAATAAATAAATTTTTTTAATCAGTTGGATACATTATATATATATTGTATCGGAACTTACATACCATGCACAGGAAACTTTTTACCACTTCTATACAACACCACTTTACTCGAATAATGGAACTGCAACTACAATATCTTTATATTTTTATTTCTACTTTCCTTCTCTTATTTCCCTCTATTTTCCCTATCTCCTCTTTTTCCATAATAATTTCCTTATTTCGAACTCAAACATTTACCTCTCTCACATCGTCTCTGATGAAGGGATATCCATAATATCCCAGAAACAGCTGTAAGACTATATCTCTTTCCTTATAAATGTCCTGAAAACTCATCACAGCCTTGGCTTTGTTATCTGTTTTCGTCTAATATATATATATATATATATATATATATATATTTTTAAATTAATATAAACAGTAGTTTGCAATGATTCATTGAAAAAGAGAATTATAAGTGTCACTAGATGTGACTAGGGTGTTAGGAAACACCCACATTGCTAGAAATAAGAGCCAAAATATGCTAATCTGTAATCAACGCACATTTATGTGGCACAAGCACAGGCAGGGTCAGTTTTGCCAAGGTTTTTACAGCTGGATACCCGTTGTCTGAAAAATGCCAATCGAGAATATATATATATATATATCAAAATAGGCAACAGGATATCAAGAGGTGATGCAGTACGATCATTTTAAGCAGCTCCATTTAACTGAACAATGCAATCATTACATCAATTTAAATGCAGGGCTATCCTCAGCTGCATAAATAAATAAAATTTTTTAATCAGTTGGATACATTAATATAATTTTACTCAAATTCTTTAATAGAGCAAGAAGAGGGAGAAAGTCCATGTTGCAACTAATGTGACTCAGAATATACTACACTTCTAAGAACTGTATGAAGTTTGTTAGGGTCCTAGCTTGTAAAGGATTGTGGTTCCCTTTTAATTTATTAGCCTTTTATTGTCAACCGAATCTCAATAAATATATATATATATATATATATATATATATATATATATATCGTGGAGGTGCAATGGCCCAGTGGTTAAGGCAGCAGTCTCGTGGTTATAGGATTGCAGTTTCAATTCTCAGACTGGGTGTTGTGTTTATTGAGCGAAAACACCTAAATCTCCACGAGGCTCCAACAGGGGTGAGTGGGGGTGGTGAACCCTGCTGTACTCTTTCACCACAACTTTCTCTCACTCTTTCTCCCTGTTTCTGCTGTACCTGCATTTCAAAGGGGCCAGCCTTGTCACACTCTGTGTCATGCTGAATCTTCCCCGAGAGCTACATTAAGGGTACACTTGCACACTAATTTCACGAGCAGGCTGTTCCGTTGATTCAGTTGAATTAGGTACTTGCTAGTTCCATATAGCCCACACACCTCAACAATATTATTCAAATTCTTTTATTCTCTTACTTGTTTCAGTCATTTGACTATGGTCATGCTGGAGCACCGTCTTTAGTCGAGCAAATCGACCCCAGGAGTTATTCTTTGTAAGCCTGGTACTTATTCTATCGGATCTCTTTTGCCGAACTGCTAAGTTACGGGGACGTAAACAAACCAGCATCGGTTGTCAAGCGATATTGGGGGAACAAACACAGACACACAAACACACACACACATAAACATATATATGATGGGCTTCTTTCAGTTTCCGTCTACCAAATCCACTCACAAGGCTTTGGTCGGTCTGAGGCTATAGTAGAAGACACTTGCCCAAGGTGCCACGCAGTGGGAATGAACCCGGAACCATGTGGTTGGTAAGCAAGCTACTTACCACAGAGCCACTCCTGCGCCTATTTTGTTGATCTTATCTTCATGGAATAGTATACAATATATATATATATACAATATATATATATATATATATATATATATATATATATATATATAAAGAGAGAGAGAAAGAAAAAGAAGCATGATAATGGCAGGGTGAATAGTAAGTTTATTAAAATAATTACTGTGATAAATCTCGTAACTTTCTAAGGAAAGAAAAAAAAAATCAGAAGAAAAATGCTAAAAGGAGAATATGATCTGATATGCAGACAACTAGGCCACACACACACACACACACAGTTTGTTTAAACTGATAATTAATAGCAACATGTAACCAAAAGACCTTTGGTACTAGACACACACAAACATATATAACACAGCAGACATACGCATGCATATTTTTATACAAATATATATATACACACACACACACACACACACACACACACATATACATACATACACACACACACACACATTATCATCATCATCGTTTAACATGCTCCTTCCGTGCTGGCCAGGCAGGAGCCTGTACCAGACTTCTGTGTGTGTTTTGGCAAGTCTTTTTTTATGGCTGGATGCTCTTCCTAACACCAACCACTCCAGAGTGGACTGAGTGTTTTTTTATGTAGCACAAGCACAGGCGAGGTCAGTTTTGGAATGGCTTTTTTTTTTCATAGTTGGATGCCCTTCCAAATGCCAACCACTTTACAGTGTGGACTGGATGCTTTTTAAGTGGCACAAGCACTGGCATCAAATAATTTTCAAGACAAGGATCGCTCAAGAGGAGGGGATCTTGTGTCAGATGATGAAAGGTTATAGTGAGACAGAAACAGGTGTCTTGCTGTAGGGGAGATGCATGGTTACCTGGCCAGAGAGAGAGATAGAGAGAGAGATGAACACAGAAAACAGGTGTGCTGCTGTAAAGGAGATACATAGTTAGTTAACCTGAAGGAAAAGCAGGGGGGAGAGACAGGGAGACAGCAGGCATGTAAGAGAGAGCAAGAGAGAGAGAGAGGGGTCATTGTTTTAATGTCCAATTCCTATGCTTGCATGGGTCAGACAGAAATCCCTGAGAATTTCTACAGTTGAAGGTCCTTTCTGTCCCCAACCCTCACTTGTACTACTTCCCAGTGGCTGGTCAGGTTTCAGTAGATGATTGGGAAAAAAACAACACTGCTTGTATGCCATTACTGCACAGTTTCAAGACAAAGAGACAAACTCTTTCTCTCCCTCACACAAAACATATATGGTGCACATCTTTCAGTTTTCATTGACTGCACCATACAGTGGTAGTGACCCTGAAACCATGTAAGAGGGAAATAAACTTCTTAAACACTTATCACCTACTATATAAATATGCATATACGTACATACATACAATCATATATATATATATATATATATATATATATACATACACATACATACTTATACACATACATACATATATATGCACCCCCCCCCCCCCCCGATAGCTATGTAAACTTCTGCAGAGATTTTGCTACAGTTGTAGCACAGTTGAAATGGACAATCTAAATTGAAAGCAAGTTGATAAGCAATCAGCAGCGACGAAATACCAAGTGATAGGGGGAAGGAGGTGAAGGGGTGCCAGAAGTGGAAACTGCATGCACGTGTATATGTGTGTACGTGTGTGTGTATGTATGTGTGTGTGTATGTGTGTATGTATGCAGGTCAGGTGATTAATGAGTAGCTTTATGTTTTCTATTCAGCACAATGGTTACTCATTTTCATAAAAAGCATATTAAACTCCTCCATTGCAATTAAAAGAAGGAAACAACCCAATAGTAACACTGTCGTATTATATTAATAATTAAGACTATAGAGACTTATGTCACCAGGCATCAGCCGGGTCACACATGAAAAGCATTTTCCCTTCTTATGTTCTACTATTCTTTTTTCAATCTGTATACAACGGAGGAGTCCACAAAACAGCAGCCTCCCACTCATCTTGACTGATAAGAGGTCTGCTAGAAATAACAGCCAAATTCTGTAGAGTGTCTTTGGAATGCAGCCATGCTGGAGCACCACCTTTTTTGTTATTTTTAACCTGGTGTATTTTCCATTGGTCTTTTTGCCAAACAGCTCAGTTACAAGGATGTAAACACACCAACACCAGTTGTCAAGCTGTGGTGGGAGACAAACACAGACACAAAGACACACGCATATGACAGGCTTCTTTCAGTTTTCATCTGGAAAATCCACTCACAAAGCTTTGGTCAGCCGAAATCTATAGTAGAAGGTGCCATGCAGTGGGATTGAACTAGGAACCATATGGCGAGGAAGCAAACTTCTTACCACACAGCCATGCCTGCACATAGAGAAAAAGGTCACAGGTGGAAAACCTTTGATCAAAGATCTGCTCAATCAATGCTGGCCTGGACTTAAACATCATCATCATCGATTAACGTCTGTTTTCTATGCTGGCATGGGTTGGACAGTTTGACTGAGGACTGGAAAGTCAGCGGCTGCACCAGGCTCCAATCTGATCTGGCAGAGTTTCTACAGCTGGATGCCCTTCCTAACGCCAACCACTCAGAGAGTGTAGTGGGTGCCTTTTTCATGCCACTAGCATGGGAGTCAGTCAGGGGGCAATAGCATCGGCCACATTTGGATAGTGCTTTTAATGTGCCACCAGAATGGGAGCCAGTCAGGGGGCACTGGCCACAGCTATGATCTTGGTTTTAAAACCTCTCCTATTTTATACAGCCATTGATGTGGCCCTAGTGAAGTTAGGCAGGTGGTAACAATGTTGTCTTCATGTTTTACCGTTTATTTCCTGTTAGCATCAGAGCTTGGACTGGTGCACAAGGTGTGCATTTGCTTTAAGACGTGGGAGGTTTCATCGTTGCACCTGCTGACAGTAGTAACAACTAGTATGACTAAAGATGACTGTGTTGGAACACTAAGCAGGAGCAGGGGTCGGTGGTTCCAGTTACAGGGCAATTATCTAATGATGTCTTTTAATTGAGTTCTGGATGGAAAAAAAAAAAAAAAAAACCCAAAACAAAGCAAAATACAGATTTGTTTCCTGAAAACTAATCTCAGTTGGAATAAATAATTTGTTTTATATCCATTGCTGCTCAATTAAACAGATATTAACTCTTTTGACACCAACTCATCTAAGACTGTCCTTGGTTCCATGATACAAAACATCCTACTTGAAAAAGGGATCTAAATTCAATCAATATGTAATTTTGATAGGTTTTTAAGTTCCAAGATTAACCAGATTAATAATTATTTCAAATTTTTGTCAGAAAGGCAGCTTGGGGGAGGTAGGGGTGATGAGTCGATTACATCGACCCCAGTGTTCAAATTGTACTTATTTTATTGACCTCGAAAGGATGAAAGGCAAAGTCGACCTCGGCGGAATTTGAACTCAGAATGTAGTGACGGGCAAAATACCGCTGAGCATTTCGTCCAGCGTGCTGACGATTCTGCCAGCTCGCTGCCTTAAACATCAGATTAATAACGACACAGTCATTGTTTTTAAAAGTCGTCATTATTTCTAAAATTAATTGAAACAATGGCAGTGTATTTATTGTGTCAAAGAAGTTTCAGTAACTTATTTGCTTTATTCATCAAGTTATAACAAAAGCAGCCTAGAATTCAAAGTAGAAGCCATCGTGTTGCACCATCTGAAGCCACTTTTCTGCCATTTATTTGATCCCACACTGATACCAGTTCTTGTCCTTTGAGGTGAAGAAATCCTTCACTGAAGCTTCCACCTCCTCTTGGTTGATGACGTGAGCCATGGACTGGATAATATGCTGGGAGTTTATTCCAGGTCATTCAAGCAGTATGAGGTCTTGCTGCTGAAGAGCTCATTTTCCGTTAACCAATGCTGAGTACTTTTGCTACATAATGGCACACATGCACTCCACATGTTGGCATTGATGGTTCAACCGTCCAAAATGACCTCGTAGTGAATCATCCACTCGTAATTCCATCAGACACAGAACATCACCCTGTCTTTGAAATGCCTATGTTTGGCAACAGGTTCCAGAAACTGGCTCTGGCTTAACTACAGCTTATGCATGTTAGGAAGTGTGGAAAAATGTCTCCCTTCAAGGGTTACTCGTGCCAATCCATAGCTCACTTCCTGCACCAAAATATTGCAAAACTTTTGACTCAACACAAATATGGAAATGAAAGGCTTAGAGAGATTCTTGATGGTGCAACAAGTGAACAGTTACTGAACTGATGGTGACAGCGAGTCAATGGGAAACTTGAAACATGTTGTCTTCCTTTCTCCATCAACAGGTTTGAGCTCACTACCTTAACATTAACAAAACACAAATGATACAGTGAAACTGCTGTTCAAACTGAACTATAACTCCTAAATGAGAATTGAATGTCTTGACCTTAGCAACACAACAGTTCTGCTGACAATACGTACTGTCAACCTTTGGAATAACAAGTCAACTTCCAACCTATTTTGTCATCTTTGTTAAACAGCTGAATTATTGAACAATAATATTTTACATTATTTTTCTATTTGGTCTGCAGGATTCTTGATGTGAATTTATGTGTTGAAACAAATCTTGTTGTATCTTGGGGGGGGTTTTACACCAATAATAACACATGCACTAGTTCAATATCACTTCTTTGTTAGTCAATTGGTTACTTTCACACTCTTGCCTTCTCTTCTAAGCAAATACACATCTACATACACACAAGCATAAAACCAATTCTTGGACAGACTCGGGGAAGACCTTGAAGGGAAAGGGCAAGTCATTACAAACATGACAAATAACGATGAAAGGACTTTGACTGAAAAAACAATCGATTGTTTAACCATCACATTAAACAAATGATTGATTAGTTAGTTGGTTAGATAGTTAACCAACTGACTAATAATAACGAAGTGATATTGAACCAGTGCATGTGTTATCAGTGGTATAATGATTCTCAAAACAACAATATTTTGCAAGTATATCTTATTAAAAGTTTTGCACTGTATTTATTAACCCTTTTGGAACTAACCTGCCCCAGAATGCTCCTGGTTCTATCATACAAACTTCCTGTTTGAGTGCAATTCTACTGAATTTTCATGCCAATTTATGTTCTAAAAACAGTAGCTTAACCCTTTAGTGCTTGCATTATTCTACCAAATTAATGCTTTTTCATCCACATTGTTTTGAACTAATCATGCATTATCTTGTAGCTATGAGATTTCAATGAGGTAACTGTTAATTTTTAAAATGATATTGTAGGGTTGGTGTGAGAGACCAGATTTGGCCAGTTTGAACATAAAACAAACAGAATACTCTCGGCCGGATATGGCCGGTTTAAATGCTAAAGGGTTAACAATGACAGATTTTATTTTATTAAATTCTTTGTCATTTCCAAAATAAATGGAAACAAAGCCAGAGTATTTCAACAAATATGGTAACAAAAGTATTAATTAAAGAATTTCAGTTGGAAGATTAACATTGGTAATTAAACAATAAACAAACATGGTTCCTGGTTCATTCCCACTGCATAACTTGTTGGGCAAGTGTCTTCTATGATAACCTTGGGCTGACTAAAACCTTGTGAGTGGATTTGGTAAATGGAAACTGAAAGAAGCCCATTGTGTATCTACATATGTATGTGTGTGCCTCTGCATCTGTGTCTGTCCCCCATCATCGCTTGACAACCAGTGCTAGTTTGTTTATGTTCCCATAACTTGGCAGTTTGGCAAAGAAGACCAATAGAATAAATACCAGGATAGAAAGAAATACTGGAGTTGATTCATTTGACTAAACATTCATCATGACGGTGTCCCAGCATGGCCACAGACTGAATGAAACAAGATAAAATTCCATACTGCAAAGATGTCATAAGCACAAGATCCAACACAACTTGTTATCTAACTGTCTGAAAGTAGTAGCAAATCCTTCAACAAATTCTTTAACTTCTTTGATCCTTTCACATTAAAAATGGCCAGATCCAGCCTTTCACACCTACCCTACAATGCCACTCTAAAAATAAACAATCATATCATCAAAATCACAAAGCTAAGATATAAACCACAATTAATTCAAAACAATAATAATAATAATCATCATTTTGCATTTGTTGTCCATGCTGGTATGGGTTTGATGGTTCGACCAGGGCTGACAAGCTGGAAAGCTGCACCAGACTCCAATCCGATTTGGCATGGTTTCTATGACTGGACGACGTTCCTAATGCCAACCGCACCAACAATGTAATGGGTGCTTTTACATGCCTTTTCCAAGACACTGGTATGTGCCAAGACTGCGATTTTACTTGGCTTGATGGGTCTTCTTCTCAAACATGGCATAAAGCCAAAGGTCTCAGTCATTGCCTCTGTGAGGCCCAACGCTCAAAATATGCTTTTTACATGCCAGTGACATGACACCCATGCTGGTGGCACATGAAAAGCACCTTCTGAGCATTGGGCCTCACAGAGGCAAAGTGGCCAATGTCAGTGAATAAATAAGCATTACGTTTGAATGCTAAACGGTCATACATGGTTTCCCCTCTTCACTTCAATCTCATCAAGATCAACCCCAAATTCATCATCGTCAATCTTGATTACGTTGTCATCTCCTTATCGTCAACGTAAATGTCATCACTGTGAAACGAAGTGAATTTCTTCATGAAGAAACTTCTTTGGCATCAGTGACTCCTGTCATTGAATTGTAAAAGAATTTAAACATTAAAAAGTTTTGTAAATGATTACAAGTTTCTCTATAATATAAATTGTTGCACCATTCACACACGACAGAGTGTAAGCAGCCCGAGAGAAATGTTAGACATAAGAAGCATCGGATGTGGCATGCAAGAGATACGTTTGCATTGGTATGGTCATGTACTGCGGATGGATGAGGAGAGCTGTGTGAAGAAGTGCCACTGCCAAAAAGTGGAAGGAATCTGGGGTAGAGGGAGACCCAGGAAGACGAGATGAGGTGGTGAAACATGACCTTCGAACGTTGGGCCTCACAGAGGCAATGGCAAAAGATCGAGACCTCTGGAGGTATACTGTGACTGAGAAAACCCGGCAAATAAAGTGAGTCCACAGCTGTAACCTACACCAGTGTCACATAACCAGTCCACTCAAAAGTTCCTTTGGATCGTAGGGTGACATCCGTGCTTGAGGAGACCTGTTCAGTCAAATACATCAACATCAAATCAAATGGAAATTGTAGTAGTAACCCTTGTGCCGGTGGCATGTAAAAAGCACCATCCAAACGTGGCCGATGCCAATGCTGCTTTAACTGGTTTCCGTACTGGTGGCATGCAAAAAGCACCATCTGATCATGGTTGATGCCAGCTTCTCTGGCCCCTGTGCCGGTGGCACATAAAAAGCACCCACTACACTTTCGGAGTGGTTGGCATGAGGAAAGGCATCTAGCTGTAGAAACACTGCCAGATCAAATTGGGGCCTGGTGCAGCCTCTTGACTTCCCAGACCCCAGTCAAACTGTCCAGCCCATGCCAGCATGGAAAACGTATGTTAAACGATGATGATGATGATATACATTTAGTATATTAGATGTTTGTAAAAGTACATGCTGTACTGTATAAATATACAAAATGACAAAGAGAAATAGGATCAGTTTAATCACTTATGCATTATTCCTATTTCTTAACTTTATCTTTTATTGGTTTCAGCTAAAGGCTGAGGCTAAGCTGGAGCACCATCTTTCAGTGGGTTCGAATTTCTTATCTGTAGTGAGTAGTGAGTCGGGTTAGTTGCTCCTCTTTGTGCCTCTTCCACAATGTGGGTTCATCTGGTATCTTAGAAATTAGTCCAGATGCTCTTTGAAGACTTCCACATTTTACAGCTTGAAAATCTCTGAAGTTGTTTGGCAGAATGTTGAACATTTGTGGTCCCATGAAATGCAAGCTGTTACAGTACTGGGTCCTTATTCTAGATGGAGAAGGTGGGATCTTTGGTTCAGTTCTGGACCAGCGAAGTCAGCCTGGTAGACTTCCAATATTCCATGAAAAATATGCCTGGGCATGGTGAAATATTACATTGCCTGCGAAAAGGTAAGGGTCAGGCTGTTGAAAATCTGCCTCAATAAACTCAGGCCAACCTATGCAAGCAGGGAAAAGTGGACGTTAAAACGATGATCACCCAATGAAAACTGTATACAGTAGCCACCATATTCATACCAATTTAGTCACTTCTGTGTGTGTGTGTGTGTGAATGCATGCATTTGTGTACACACAGTCGCAAAATGCCGAAACAAAGCTTAGCTTTTTATCCTAACTGTTTTAGATTTTCTAGAATAAGTGCCATAAAAGTCACATTTTCACACACAGCTCATAAAAATACTTTTATTACCAACAGTGCTAGACTTTATTCTGCTTCCTCGCTCACACTCCTCCAACAGCTGTACTTTCATGACATTCAGTACTAATTATGTCACAGTAAAAATACCATATAATAACTATTGACTTTCTTACAGACTGCCCCCCCCACTCTCTCTCTCATACATATATATATATATATATATAATTATATATATATATACACACACACACACACACACACACACACACACACACACACATACCATCATCATCGTTTAACGTCCGTTTTCCATGCTGGCATGGGTTGGACAGATGACTGGCGAGGTAGAAGGCTGCACCAGGCTCCAGTCTGATCTGGCAAAGTTTCTACAGCTGGATGCCCTTCCTAACGCCAACCACTCCGGGTGGTGCTTTTTATGTGCCACCGGCACAGAAGTCAGTCTGTGAAAAACATGTCTAGTTGTAAAGAAATGTTACTTTACTTGGAAACTGGGAATCGGGAGAGGGTTGGCAACAAGAAGGGCATTTGAGCACAGGAATTCTACCTTGACAAGTTTTATCTGACCCATGCATGCATAAAAAAGTCGGTCTAAAATGATGATGATGGTAATAATTGATGAAGCCATGCTAATGTTCCAACTAGATACACTAAGGAGCAGCTGTCCAATTGTGTGCTCCTTGCATTCATGATTTCAAAAGTACAACTGCTACTCAACAGATTGTTAACTGGTCTTCGTGATTTAAAAAGCATTGACTTTTTAGCTTATCGGCTAGATCCTGCAATTCATCTGGCAATACCATCTGTTGATTCCCATCCAGGCCCTTCTTCGAATAAAAAGTTTGATAAGCCTTCATCATCATCATTGTCGTTTAATGTCCGCTTTCCATGCTGGCATGAGTTGGATGATTTGACTGAGAACTGGCAAGTTGGGAGGTTGCACCAGGCTCTCCAATCTGATTTGGCAAGGTTTCTACAGCTGGATGCTCTTCCTCACGCCAACCACTCCAAGAGTGTAGTGGCTGCTTTTGTTATGTACCACCAGCATGGGAGCCAGTCAGGCAGTACTGGCATCGGCCACACTTGAATGATGCTTTTTACACAAGCCACCGGCACGGGTGCCAGTCAGGCAGCACTGGCATCGGCCACGCTCAAATGGTGCTTTTTATGTGCCACCAGCACAGGTAAAGGCCATACTTGAATGGTGTTTTTATGTGCCAGTCAGGTGGCACTGGCATTGGCCACGACTATGGTAGAATAAAAAGTTTTTCTGAGTGAGGAAGGTTTGTTTTTATTTTCATTTGGGTGTTGGAATGCAGGTGTCGGCAGGGTGGTAAGAAGTTTGCTTCCCAACCACATCATTCTGAGTTCAGTCCCACCACATGTGAGTAGATTTGATGGATGGAAACTGAAAGAAACCTATTGTATATGTGTGTGTGTGTGTGTGTGTGTGTGTGTATGTGTGTGTGTGTGTGTGTGTGTTTGTCCCCCACCCCCACTGCTTGACAAGTGTTGGTAAGTTTACATCCACATAACTTAGTGGTTCAGCAAAAAGGACTGACAGAATAAATGCTAGTTTAAAAAAAAAAATTTGTGGTTGATTAGTTCAACTAAAAATTCTTCAAGGCAGTGCCCCAGCATGGCCGCAGTCTAATGACTGAAATAAGTAAAAGAGATAAAAGAGAAGTTTTTAGTCAGTTTTAGTGAAAATATTAACCTAACATGACTATTTATTTATTTATTTATTTATTTATTTATTTATCATTGCAAACGTAAGTCTGTAACACATTATTATATAATTATAAATCTAAGATATGATTTGGTGGGAGCAGAGTCCAAATCTAATGTCTATCCTCAGTTTATTTGAAGCTATGTAGTTACTAGAGCAGGCAGAAATAGCAGCCAGATTCCCCGGTCTTCAAAATAGGATACATTTGATAAGGCAGTCTGGGGGCATGGGGTTAAAAACAAGGAGACAGGGTGCTTTACATGTTGGAAATCTTTGATCATAAATTAGTCATTGAGGGCAGGTGAGGAGAGATAAATAACAAGGAAAACCACTTTTCTTTTTAAGATATCCGTGTAGTTAACGAGCTCACTTTGCAGCTCTGTGGTTTTTGGTTCAGTCCCTGACCTGACCCAATGTCTTGTGAGTGGATTTGACAGATGAAAATGGTGCAGAAGGCATGTTTGTCCCCACCACACCACCTGACAACCTGATATTCTATAATACTACACAACAAATCAATATTGATATTTTATCATTATTTCAATAACAACATATCTAAAGATATAATATATGCAAGAATTAATATATTATTTACATTTGACATATCTGTCCTTATCTTGTTTGTTGTTAACACACAGTTTCGGCTGATATACCCTCCAGCCTTCATCAGGTGTCTTGGGGAAATTTCGAACCTGGGTTCTCATTCCTAAGGTATTTTTCTATGTTGTTGTTATTATTATTATTATTATTATTATTAATCAGGTCACTGCCTGGAATCGAACTCGGAATCTTGGGGTTAGTAGCCTGTGCTATTAACCACTACGCCATATGCCCGTGGGCAATCACAAGTTATCATATGTACATCCACAATAATAAATAAACTATTTATACTCAAAATTATATAACAAATGCAGCACAGAATTTTGTCAGTGAACAGGTCGCGGTCTCAAAGCGAGGAAAATATTTTGGCAAATTAAATTTAAATGTTGAAGTGAATCTAATGGTTTTTGTGTGTTATTTTAAATGGCTTCTAAACACCTTCCACGCCGCAATTGTTTTTGTTCCAGCACACAATCTCAGATCAGGTCACTTGCTATGCAAGTACATCTCCAAAAATATATAAATATAAATAACTACCAAACTTATAAATAACTGCCTTAATAACTATTAACCAGTGTTGGTTTGTTTATGCCCTTGTAATTTAGCAGTTCGGCAAGATACTGATAGAGTAAGTAGGTCTTGACTAAAACCTTTCAAGGCAGTGAGTACTCCAGCATGGCCACAGTCCAACGACTGCCACAAGTAAACAATAAAAGATATTATGTAAAGAAAAAAGCGAGGCAAATTACTATTGCACTCTGCCTTTTATGTACAATTTGACATCTAAAACTGGATATGCAAGTTGGAGATATTCAATGTACAAGAGAAAACATTTAATATCAATGAGTAGTCATAAGTAGAGCCATGTATATAACAATGAGAGAAAGAGAGAGAGAGAGAGAGAGAGAGAGATAGAGAAAGAGAGAGAGATAGAGCTGTATAGAAAGATACTTTTATAAAGGGGAAATGCCTATAATAATGAATTTATTTTATTTTGCACACAGTGAATAAGATATTTGGACCTGCATTTGTGGTAGACACTAATAATAAGGATTTCATTTATTTGTCACGAGGGTGAAGGATGAGGGGGACAAAACAGACTGACATAAAGAGTTGGGGGTTTAAATATAATGAAATGATAAAAAAGTATAGACGGTTATACACTGAAAAAGAAGGGACATATGCATCGCATACAAAGGTTTTAGAAAAAAAAGTGGTGAGGAGGCTGATAGAGAGGTTGCACTCCTGATACAGGAAGCTCTCTAGGGATTATCGAGGAATCTCACTGTCCGAGACACACACAAAACAGGCTTCTTTCAGTTTTCAGTTTTTGTCTACCAAGTCGACTCATATGGGCTTGGTTGGCCTGAGGCTATATAGTAGAAGACATTTGCCCAAGGTACTATGCAGTGGGATTGAACCCAGAACCATGAGGTTGGGAAGCAAGCTTCTTACCAGACAGCCATGCCTGTGCCTACATCTAATGTTAAAACCAGTTACTTCAACAAATAAACAACTTCACCCATGATGTGTGGCTAGAATAAAAAAAACAAAACAAAAAAAAAAAACACAAAATTACCATTGCAGAGTCTTATCTAATATCTAAAATGAAAGGCACATCAATTAGTGGTTTCAAACTGCGTTACCCTATTAAATGATTTATTATACCATAGCAATTAATTAAGTCGAATTTTAACATGCAATGAGTGCAGGCTTAGATGTAGAGTTAATCAGCTTGTGTGCTTCCCAACCCTATGACTTCAGGTTCAGTTTGAGCGAGTGGTACGTTGGTCAAATGTTCACCACAGCCCTGGGCTATAATAAAATGAATATGCTGTTTTGCCTTTGGCTTATTGGCTGCTAAAGTTTAGGAAGAGTTAATCAGAATGTATGACAAGGAGATAGCAAAAAAAAAAAATAAGAAACAAAGAAAATCATGCAGATGCGTGTGTGCATATAAATTAGCTAACAGTGACAGAAGCAGCCTTAGCAATGAATATTAATTAGCACACCCGATCTAACCCGGATGTGTTATTTAGAATGCCATAGACTGTAGAAAACGTCCTTAGAAATCAGTGTGTGTGTGTGTGTGTGTGTGTGTGTGTGTGTGTGTGTGTGTGTGTGTGTGTGTGTGTGTGTGTGTGTGTGTGTGTGTGTGTGTGTGTGTGTGTGTGTGTGTGTGTGTGTGTGTGTGTGTGTGTGTGTGTGTGTGTGTGTGTGTGTGTGTGTGTGTGTGTGTGTGTGTGTGTGTGTGTGTGTGTGTGTGTGTGTGTGTGTGTGTGTGTGTGTGTGTGTGTGTGTGTGTGTGTGTGTGTGTGTGTGTGTGTGTGTGTGTGTGTGTGTGTGTGTGTGTGTGTGTGTGTGTGTGTGTGTGTGTGTGTGTGTGTGTGTGTGTGTGTGTGTGTGTGTGTGTGTGTGTGTGTGTGTGTGTGTGTGTGTGTGTGTGTGTGTGTGTGTGTGTGTGTGTGTGTGTGTGTGTGTGTGTGTGTGTGTGTGTGTGTGTGTGTGTGTGTGTGTGTGTGTGTGTGTGTGTGTGTGTGTGTGTGTGTGTGTGTGTGTGTGTGTGTGTGTGTGTGTGTGTGTGTGTGTGTGTGTGTGTGTGTGTGTGTGTGTGTGTGTGTGTGTGTGTGTGTGTGTGTGTGTGTGTGTGTGTGTGTGTGTGTGTGTGTGTGTGTGTGTGTGTGTGTGTGTGTGTGTGTGTGTGTGTGTGTGTGTGTGTGTGTGTGTGTGTGTGTGTGTGTGTGTGTGTGTGTGTGTGTGTGTGTGTGTGTGTGTGTGTGTGTGTGTGTGTGTGTGTGTGTGTGTGTGTGTGTGTGTGTGTGTGTGTGTCCCTCCCTGTCTTTCCATCAAGTGATAGTTGTAACCATCAAACAAGCTGTGTTCTTTGTTTCCAAGCTTCCATGGAAATATGGAGAAATATGACCTTCCTTGGAAACAGGTAAAGGTTGGTGACAGGAAAGGCATCTGGACATAGAAAATCTACTTCAGCAAAGTCTGTCCAACCCAAGCATTAGTCCCCAATATACATCATTCAAGAATGATGTTGGTTGAGAGGGCCTTACAGTGCCAAGGGCATGGTGGTGGGTTGCACGTAGCTGCCTCCCTGGTTGTTGAATGGCTTGATTCTTTGATGTATTTACTTGAATGTGTCAGTGCTTTTTTTCCTCTAAGGATGTTTTTGTTGTTATTGTTATTTTTGATATTTTTTGGCTTCTTGTTTTTGTTTTTGCCAGGGTTTGTCATTTTGTTTTCTCAATTGTTTGCTGCAACCTGTAATTTGGTTATTCAAGAAAAGAAAAAAATTCTGTTTATGTTACAAAATAATTATGTATTACTGAGCAAGCTGTTTGTTCTAAATTTGAAGCTGTATTTATTAAGGTGTGTGTGTGTGTGTGTGTGTGTGTGTGTGTGTGTGTGTGTGTGTGTGTGTGTGCGCGCGTAGGATATGGGTGGTTTAGTTCGATGGTGATCTAAACAAATAGGTACGCTGAACAAGAGCTATAATTGGTTAGATTCCAAGTTCACAGCTGAGACTGGAGCTATGAATCTGTATTAAGCCTCCGTGTTAGCAGGTATATATATTATATTAGGGGGAAAATGGCAACAGAAACCAAGTCAGATTACTATTTCAAATCATTTAGATTAATTAGGGTAAGCAGCTGTTTCTGGGATATCCCAAGTGATAGGCTAGCATGTCCTTACATTGGATATTGTCATCAGAGGCAAGGTGAGTATGTATGGAAGTTCTAGACAGTTTATAAGGAATAAAATAGAAGAATAAAGAGTAAAAGTAGAGAGAATACAGACAGGAGAATAAAGTTCACAGCTCATCATTTTCCAGAGAGTATATATATATTTATATACAGCCCTTCAGCTGGTCAACTTCTGTCAAACCATTCAACCTATGCCAGTATGGAAAACAGATATTAAATGATGATGATGATAATTATCATCATCATCATCATCGTTTAATGTCTGCTTTCCATGCTGGCATGGGTTGGATGGTTTGACCGAGGGCTGGCGAGCCAGAAACCTGCACCAGTCTCCAATCTTATCTGGGACAATTTCTACAGCTGGTTGCCCTTCCTAATGCCAACCACTCTGAGAGTGGAGTGGGTGCTTTTACGTACCACCAGCACGTGGGCCAGTCAGGCAGTACTGGCATCAGCCACGCTCAAATGGTGCTTTTTACATGCCACCTGCACAGGAGCCAGTCAGGTGATACTGGCAACGACCTCACTTGAATGGTGCTATTTTTACCTGCCACCGGCATGGGGAGCCAGTGAGCGGCCTTGGCAACGATCATGCTCAGATGGTGCTTTTAACGCTCCACTGGCACAGGTGCCAATCAGGCGGTACTGTCATCGGCTACGACAGCAATTTCACTTGCCTCAACAGGTCTTTGCAAGCATAGTTTATTGTCCAATGTTTGAAGAGTACTCTTAAATGGGCTGGTTATACAGCACTGGTATAGGCCACAGTTATGTTCTCACTTGACTTGCTGGGTCTTCTCAAGCACAGCATATCTCCAAAGGTCTCGGTCACTTGTCACTGCCTTGGTGAGGCTCAGACTGGGCCTTGTAATATCCTATAAAACCATAATGTAAGCACTTGACCTCGCTTATATATATGTCCTAACCTGATGGGCATAGAACATGACAGCCTTAACTCAAGATCTTTAGTGAGACACAAACCTTTATGTACCCGATGAGCCCCAGACTGCAAAATTGATGCAACACAATATGGTGAAAAGGAGTCCCACCCATAAGGGACAATAGCAGGATGGGATGAAACGACTGTTGTACAAAATAAAAGATTAACACCAAATCCATCTTCTCGTTACTTAAGGAATTATTATTACTATTATTATTAATATATATATATATATAACATACCTGCAGAGCACTAACAACACATAACACCTCATTGTTGTTTTTACCTCACTGTGAACTGAATATTAAGGTACCCAGCCAGTCCTGGTGTCCCATATGCTGATGTGTTTAGATTCTAATGAATGCTGTGAGAGAGAGAGAGAGAGAGAGAGAGAGAGAGAGAGAGGGAGAGAGAGAGAGAGAGAAGCTGGCAAAGATGTTTGTGGATTCTAACATCAAAGAATGGACTGGAAAAACAGGAATCTGGCTGAGTGTATGCTTGCAGCACAACACAGAACTGGAGAATCAGGAAGTTGAATCCTGGCTACAGGGGGGGGCGCCTGACTGTTGCGGATGATTATCTGTGTGTGAAATGAACAACAATTCAACAGAGTTATAGAAATAGTTCTGCCGAGCCAGTAGCCTTAGATCAACCTGTTTACTCTTTAAAAATGCAAATAACACCATACCAAGGTAGGAAGTTTTGTGAAAGGCTTGGACAGGAAATATGGAGACATGATCATGCCCCTTACAGGGCATTGATGTCTGCAGAAAAACAAAACACAACCCCAAAAACATGGGTTGGAATATAATTTTAATAGGTTGGTATTCTTGAAACTGAAGTGATGTAATATTTTGTGAAAACAGATTTCTTAACCAGCCCCCCCCCCATATATTCTACCTGCTTTATGTGGTGCAGTGGGGAGAGTATTTAGCTCATGGTTGTAAAGTTGTGAGTTCTATATCCCCCAGCCCATTATCTCCTTGGACAAGACACTTTATTTCACATTCCTCCAGTCCACTCAGCTGCCAAAAATGAGTTGTACCTGTATTTCAAAGGGCCAACCTTGTTACATTCTGTGTCATGCTGAATCTCACTGAGAACTATGTTATGGGGTATGCTACCCTGCAGAGTGCTCAACCACTCGCAGGTTAATTTCATAAGCACGCTGCTCTCTTGGTGGGACCAATTGGTACTCTCATTGTCAGAGTGCCGGTTTATTTTTGTTCAAACCACCAGATCTGGCCTTGCTTCCTACCCATCAATGTCATTCTCAAAAGAAGCAATCACATCAATGAAATATTGAAACGAGGTAACACATGATTAACGTGAAACAATGTAAATAAATAAGCATTACACTTGAAAGAGTGAGGGGTTCAGAGACATCTACATTTACAGCTAGGTAGACTAGGCCATTAAGAGCTGACAAAAGGTTACAAATTGCCATTTTGTCCATCAATCAACTTGTAAAATCCTATAAACCCATAACGATACTCTCTGGAATTACTCACACGTTAGGTCACTTTTGTAAACAGGTGAGATACACAGCTATCATCATCATCATCATCGTCATTTAATGTTTATCTTCCCTGTTGGCATAGGTTGGATGGTTTGACAGGGTCTGATGAGCCACAGAGCTGCATCAGGCTCCGACCCCAGCTATGTCACAGTCTCTACAGCTCCATGCCCTTCCTAACAGCACCCACTTTTACAGTCAAAGTAACTTGCAAGACAAAGTAAAGAGAAGTAAAGGATAAAAAAAAAAAGACCCCTTGACTGAATGACAGCTTATTTGAGAAAAGGAGAAGTTGCTTTATGCCAGGTACTGAAGGTTAGAATGTGACAGAGGGACAAGCCCAGGTGTCTTGCTGTAGAGGAGGTATATGGCTATTCCACATTGTATGAAGGTGGGTAGGAGTAGCTGGAAAGGAGAGAAAAAAATGGTAGTGACAAGAGTCACCCCTATTTTGAGCTTCTGTGGAACATAGCCTTTGTCAATGTATCAAAGAACAGTTATATATCATCATCATCATCATCGTCGTCACTTTCAACATCGATTTGACCAATGCAAGCATGGAAATTAGAAATCGTTCAGACAGATTTTCTACAATACGATGCCCTGCCTTTTGCTGAGTCAAGTAATAATCCCGTAGTCTACTGAACAACAAACAGCTCAGACATAATTATACAGTGAGCCGGGGGGGGGGGGGGGAAGCACCACCATTTGAAGAAGCCTTTTGTTTACAAAGATTGTGCAACGTGTCAAGAAGTGAAGCTATGCTCTTCAAGGTTGACTGCAACCAAAACACACTTTCTGTATTGTTTACAGTCAGTGAATACATGTGAAGGTGAGAGGAAATATGAACTCACTCTGACACAAACATGCAAAGACACACACATACATGGTAGGCTTCTTCAGCTTCTGTCATGCCATCCCACTGGCAAAGATTGGTTGACCCAGGGCTATAAGTAAAGGACACCAGCCAATGACGTCTAATCCCAATTCACACATCCCACCCCAATGGACCAAACCACACCTCCTCTTCTTGTACTACGCTTGTCCCTACCTCCTCACTCCTGTAGTGCAACACTGTTTTGTCGTCTCTCTTGTGTTCACCTACTGCCAACTATCATTGTCATTTAACATCCGCTTTTTGCTTTCCCTGCTGGCATGGGTTGGATGGTTTGACAAAGGCTGGTAAGCCACAAGGCTACTACACCAGGTTCCAATCTGATCTGACAGTTTCTACAGCTGGATGCCCTTCCTAACACTAACCACTCAGAGAGTGTAGTGGGTGCTTTATACATGCCACTGGCATGAGGGCGAGTCAGGCGGTACTGGCATCGACCACGCTCAAATGGTGCTTTGGGAGCCAGTCAGGCAGCACTGGCAACGAACAGTGTCTGATTGCTGTCACTGTCCCCTATATACCTGTGTTTCATCACACACTGCATTCTTCTTCTCCTCTTCTCCTTTGTGAAGTCCATACTCATACACTTTGGATAATCCTCTGCCATTCCATTTATATTCGTCTCCTATCTTGGGAATATGCCCTGGCACATTGCCACCATCTCTCTATCTCGCTCTATCACCTCTTTAGTCCTTTACCTCCAAGTAAGGTAACCATGTATCTCCTCTACAACAGGACACCTATTTCTGGGCCTCTGGCATACTTTGACCCCCTCATCACCTGGTACAAAACCCACTTCCTTTAATACCACTCCCTCTCTCAGTTGAGAGGTCTTGGTCTGGCAAGTTACTTGGTGACCTTGCTGGTGCCACGTAAAAAGCACCTTGCCTGTTGGTGTTAGGAAGGGCATCCAGCCGTAAAAACCATGCTGAAGCAGACAGAGGAGATTGGCACAATCTTCTGGATTATCAGCTCCTGTCAACCAGTCCAACCCATACCAGCATGGAAGATGACATTAAATGATGATAATACATACACACACACACCCACCAATATATGCATACACGTGGTTGAGAAGCAAACTTATTTCTTTACTGCCCACAAGGGGCTGAACATGGAGGGGACAAACAAGGACAGACAAAGGGATTAAGTCGATTACATCAACCCCAGTGCATAACTGGTACTTAATTTATCGACCCCGAAAGGATGAAAGGCAAAGTCGACCTGGGCAGAGTTTGAACTCAGAACGTAACGGCAGACGAAATACCGCTCAGCATTTCGCCCGACGTGCTAACGGTTCTGCCGGCTTACCACTCTTCTTACCAAACAGCCACACTTGTGCCTATAAATTCTAAATTTATCTTCTCATTGAGTTTATCAACAATAAGTAGGAGACTGATAGCAAAAGCCATGTTAGTATCTCGTTAAATACTAACGATGTGCTGTAGTTAGTATAAAGTATAGGAATTAGGTTAGTTGCTAACAAATTCCATCAATATGCATTTAATGGAATGAAAGAGATAAAGCAGAGGTCAAATTTGGAAACACACACACACGCATGCATGCGAATTTTCTGTTTTTCAGGCACATTTCTTTATTAGTTAAAATATTAGATGTTATTTGAAGTTCTATTCTGACAAGCATGTCAGCAAACATGACAAGTGTGGTAATCATCATCAACATTGTTTAGCATCCAATTTTCTATGCTTGCATAGATTGGACGGAATTGAGAAAAGCTTTCTATGGCTGGATGCTCTTCCTATCACCAAACCTCAACTGCTTCCAAGCCAGGTAATAGTTCTCCATAGCTAGACATGGTTTTCACAGAAGTCTGGGATGAACAACATTGCTTGTATGATGGTGATGCTTGTTTACAGCCATCACATGATGTCAAGGGAAAGTTATACACAAGTGTGTGTGTGTGTGTGTGTGTGTGTGTGTGTGTGTGCACCCTTGTGTTGACATCATGCAATTATTGTAAACAAGCACCAGTATCATACAAGAAATGTTTTATATATTTTTATTTGTATATATATATATATATATATATATATATATATATATATATATATTTTGTCATGCTTGGGAAGAAGACCCATCAGGCCAAGTAAAATTGCAGTCGTGGCAGATACTGGTGTCACACAAAAGGCACCCAAGCTGGTGGCATGTAAAAGCACCCATTACACTCTTGGAGTGGTTGGCATTAAGAAGGGCATCCAGTTGTAGAAACCATACCAAATCAGACTAGAGTTAGAATTTACAAAAGAACAAAACAAAAGACAAAAACGGGTGTTTAAACGGGAAGCAAGAAAGTCTTTTACATTTCGAGCCTACGCACTTCAACAGAAAGGAACACAGAAATAAACAGGGAGAGAAAATAAAAAAGGTTTAGTGGCTAGCAGTCAATCATGGTGAATGCTGGACAGAGGTGGTCAGACAGGAGAGCTAGGAAGAAGGGGAGATAATAAAGTAGTGGTAATCCCAAAACGCAGGTGCGCGTGCGTATGGATAGAGGCTGGTGACCTTGACATGAGCCTGTGGATGATGGTGTGGGTGATGGGAAGTGGTCAGTGCTAGTATGTGGTGTGATGTGGTGATATATATATACATACGCACACACAAACACATGACAAACTTTCAGTTTCCATTTACCAAATCCACTCCCAAAGCATAAGTTGGCCTGGTGCTACAATAAGAAACACCTGTTAAAGGTGCCATGCAGTAGAACCGAACCCAAGACTTCATGGTTGGGAAGCAAGCTTCTTAACCACACAGCCACAACTATGCTGCAGTTTATATTTCTTGGGCACTGTTTTTTCTTTTCAAAATATATTAAAAAAAAATTTTAAATTTAAAAAATAATCACAGATATTTTGCTTGAGGTGGACTTTTCCTGTGGGCAAAGTTACAGAAAAATGCTGTTTGTTGCTTGTTAATGGGCATATAAGATTCAAGTAAAAGAAAAGGAAGGAATATTGGACTGTAGCAGGATGCATTCAATACCAGGTGTATCTATCACTAAAAGATACACTCCACCCACTGGCCTACAGCTGGAGGCTGTCTGGGATGTCTTGTCTCTCCGTCTTTTCTACCACTACTATAATGGCCTCAGTTCCTCAGAACTGGCTAGTTCTCTTACCACCACTACTCAGCCAGCCTCAACCCACTTATATCACCACCCTCGTTGCATTCACACCCACCCAAGTCCCTCCACTAACCAGCCATTTCTCCCCCAAACCATCATCCGACTGGAATCTCCTTGCTCCTGTTTCCCTTGAGGATGTTTACCAACAGCAGGTTAAATGGAATATCAACATCATCAAGCCGACTGATCTGGAAGACCTTTCAAAGATGAAGGGCACAACAATTTTCCCCCCAAATTCAACAAGGGATCAGTTTTCCTTCTTTTTTTAAATTTAAAAGTGTCAAACCAACTGGCAGGAGACCTAGGGTTAGAGTTAGACAAAGAATGAGGTGGTTGGATAATATCCATTGTCTCAATTGATCATGCTTAGGAATCTTAACCAGAGAGTCTAATGGAGGCCACTTCTGACAGGACCCTAGGGAGGAGATACCTGAAGACTCTACCCCCATGACCACCCTAAGAAAAGGGGGTAGAGAAGATGGATTGATGGAAATTGAAGAGCCAAAGAAATACCGTCTATGACAGCCCCACAGTGTAGTGTGCTATTCACAAAGTCAGCAAGAGAAAATACATTTTTAAACTCTTCCTAAATGACAAGTGATAAAGACAAAACAGGACTTGGCTGTTAGCATAAATACCAAAACCCAACACCTGGCAATCAGCTGAGCCAGTGGATGCTGAAGTCATCGGCTGCAGCAAGGTGGATGTGAACTATTTCGGCAGATAAGCTTGTTGGGTCAATAGCAGGTATCACTAGATGCTGTGAGGATGAACAAACACTCAGCAAAATGTCAATGGCCAGGATCAACCAATTCAGTCACCAAACTACCATAGGCTTGTGAACAGGGGGAGAAGGGGTTGTGCTTGCACCCACTAATACTTCTGGGAGCAGGGGTAATGAAATTGCTTTGAACATCCTGGGTTGGACCTGGGTTTGCATCTCCTAAATAAATATCCATTCTTGCACTTATGTGAACTACTATCATTTGTAGTCGTGGTGTGCTGATGACATATTTCAGGTCCCAGGAGTGCATGGGGCCCTCAAACATCGTTATGGTGGCCCTTGATGGTCTTCCCTCTGTAAATATAAATTTTAAAAAGACTGACTTGCGTTTTACTTTGTTTTTGGTGCAGCTCCCTAAAAAAAATCCAGGTTTTGGAGTTAGCTTGAATATTAAAAAGCCCTGGTATAAGCTCTGCATTTGTTTGCATATGCGATACAGTAAATTTGATTGTATTTATAAGGTTCTCACCACCCTGTACAATGACACATGGCTCAATAGATGTAACAGAGTTTTCTCAGGATAATAACCAGACTTATTCTCTCATGTCATGGTAGTTTCTCACAGGTCATGTCTATGGTTCAGACAAACCTGTGCATTTAGTTCAAGATAAATCAAAGAATAGAATCAATGGGAAAACTAAAACTAATTATTTTTACATTTTACTTATCTCAGTCATTGGATGGCAGCCAAGCTGGGGCACTGCCTGAAGATATCTGAAGTTTTTGAAGTTTTCACATTTTCCCTCTTTTGTGCTAATACATGTTTCGTTAAAAACAAAAATGAACTGAAATTATTTCAGTTTTCTGAAGTTCACATGAAGGAATTAATAAACTATAATTAGAATAGAATTAGGTGCAGATGTGAATGTGTGGTTAAGGAGCTTGCTTCCTAACCATGTGGTCTCAAGTTCAGTCGCACTACACGGCACCTTGCAAGGTAAGAATCTTCCACTATAGCTCGGAGCCAATAAAAGCCTTGTGAGAGGGCATGGCAGGTGTGTGTGTGTGTATGTATAAATATATACATACACACACAAACATATATATACACACACACACACACACATATATGTATGTATGAAATCAGCACAGGTGGGCTAATGTGGTTATGAAGCTTGCTTCCCAACCATGTTGTCCCGAGTTCAGTTCCACTACATGGCACTAGTGCCTTCAATTATAGCCTCAAGCTGACCAAGGCATTGTGCATGGATTGGATGTCTTGAGATCGCACGGTGGCTGTAGACAAGTGTAATGCCATTTGTTTCCAGTCTTCTGTGAAAAACATGTCTGTGCTCAATCAAATCTGTTCAAGCTTTGCAAACATGGCAGACTGGACATTAAACAGTGATGACGAGAGTCCTCAGCATCTGGTTTCAATCTATACTCGAAGCTATTTAATTTTTGCTGGTGGTTCTAGCTTGATAGGAACATCATCGTAATCATCATCATCAAACATCTGTTTTGCATGCTGGCATGGGTTGGATGGTTTGACAGGAGTTGGTAAGACCAGGGGCAGCACCAGGCCCCATTGTTTTGTCATGAATGCCAACCACTATACAGAGTGTACAGAATACTTTTTACATGGCACCATCACCAGGGTTTTGGGTCTCCTGCGGCTAAATTACAGCAACATTCGTCCTAAGCCAGGACTGCCATGTTATGTTGGCAAACAATCTTTACTCTTGAATATTTTTTTTTGATTACCTGACTTTCTTTCCTAATCAAAATTGTGATTTTTTTTCTGTGACTTTATTACCAGCCACCATAAATTAATTGTGACTATTTTTTTTTTTCCCTATCAAAAATTATGACTTTTTCCCTGTGATTTTATTATCGGCCGCGTTTAAAACAGGCACTTGGGGTTCGTTATAATCCTCTGACATATCGGATCCTATCAAATCATCCAGCCCATATCAACATGGCACACAATCACTAACTGATGCTTGTGTACATGTGTGTCCATCTCCCTGTATATGCGTGTTTGTGAGATACATTTACACATGTTGCGGTGCTATTTAAAAACCTGCGTTAATGACTTTTGCTTTCTTTTTTTCTTTTTACTTCATTGTTTTATTTCAGATTTTAAAATAAACACGTGATTTATATTCCCCCAACGCATCGAGTAATGTCATCTAATATTATATATAAAGTGTATTGTCATTGTGTACGAGACACGCATTGTCACTTCATAAAACAACCATTTCATACATTGTTTTATCGCTATTATTTCTGGTTATGTAAGGGGAAGTGGGACATTTTCCTTACTGAAATTCTGACTCCATTTCCGCTCATCAAATACACAGACAGGGTAAAATGGTACATACACACAAGCATGTATACACCACAGGGTTACACCACAATTAGAGCAAGATAGTTTTTAACAAAATGTATTTAACAATTATAAAATTATGAATTATCTAGAGCTTTGACACAAGTATGTAGAGTAAAACAAAAGAAAGAAAAAGGGAACTTTTGATACTCGGTATAAAAGCATAACGAATAAAGTCGGCGGTGGGGTACACATCTGTAATTATGCCTATATATATATATATATATATATATATATATTATATATATATATATATATATATATATATATATATATATATATATATATATATATATATGTGTGTGTGTGTGTGTGTATGTGTAGCGATTTCTCAGTCGTGGCTCCATGGGCGCATGCGGCCCTCAACGGTCTTCCCTGTATAAATATAATCATTTTTCATTGATTTTTGTGTTTTACTCTTTTTGGTGCTGCCCGTGAAAAAAAAAATAAAATTCAGGTTTTGGATCTGAGCCGGATGTTCAAAAAAGGTTGAGAACCACCGATGCACAGCCGCAAACAGTGCCGTGCCAAACACGATGCAGACGAAGCTAGGTGTTGTTTTATAAATGCGTAGAAAGTGAAATACGCCATGAATAGGAAGAACAAGTCTCAAGGTAAACCGAACGGATTACCGCTTTGAAGTCAACAACAACAACAACAGCGATAAGCAGGTAGCTGATTAACGAGGAATATTGAATTATCAAAGCAATGTAAATTAACTCGTAGATTTTACGGTATGGAGACCTTTGGAAGCTTTTCTCTTCCATAACCAGACAGGTAAATGCGGTTTACAGACGAGATGACGTTTACCTGAGGCAGATTACGTTAATTATGTGAACAATTAGCAGGAAACAGTTTCAGAAAATTAGAGAAGCATAGCTATAATAACAATAAAAAAAAAGAATAAATTAAAAAAAAATCCCAGTGGATTTATTTTGTTTAATTTTGTTGTAGAAAGGAAAATATAAGAAAATTAAATTAGATTTAATAAAAAAAAAAAAGACAAGTTTCAACTGTGTTTAATTAAAATGCTGTTAATGAAATCTAGACGATACACTCATTAACACTCCACATTCCTTTAGTCTCTCTCTCTCTCTCTGTATATATATATATATATATATATATATATATATATATATATACTAAATAGGCAGTAGTCGCCAAGTGACTCGAGAGCCGAGTCCCACTTAAGGTACTTCTAAAACTTGATAACTTTCCTAAGTGGTAGACAGGAAACTCTTCCAGCCTTGAGTCATTATGTAACTACTGCTGAGTAATATTATATAACAAACACACACGCATAATATGTGCATATGTTTTTATATATATATATATGTGTGTGTATGCTTTGTATGTTTATATATATAATGTATGTATATATATATATATATAATGTATACAAAATGTACGTATGTTTATATATATATATATATAAATGTCTATAAAAATGTACATATGTTTATATATATATATATAAATATATATAAAAATGTACATATGTTTATATATATATATATAAATATATATATAAAGTGTACATATATGTTTACATATATGTTTATATATATATAACAGTATCTTTTTCTTTCTCCCAGAAGGAAAGTGGGGAAGTGATGACAGGGTCAAAATAAAATTTAACAAGGTATCCATATTAAAACTCAGTTAAATTCGAGTCAGTAGAAAATTAATGAATCTTAAAAACAAAGTAGCAATAATGACAAATTGACGGAAAAGAAGCCTGGTGGGGGTGGGTTACTTTAGCTGTTAGATATAACAAGCTGACCTCCCTCATATAGGTACCCAACAGATTAGATAATGCTAGTCTTAGACACTATGTATAAAACTGAAGAGACAAAATGGTCACGGTTGGACTGTCTTTGATCATAGGTCTGCTGAGAAAAGCTAATTAATTCGATACAATTAGCGATTAGTAACTTGGTACAATAAAACCGAAAACGAGGTGGATTATTGATCAAAGTGGTGTAAAAGGTCAAGTCGACCCGGATAGGATTTGAACTCTGAACGTAAAGAATAACAATGGAGAGTAGAGAAAGAGTACGAAACCCTGGTTGTGATGGGGGGGGGGGGGGGTAGACTAAAATCTCTGGGAAAAAAATTTCTTATTTTCCCAAAATTGTGATTTCCGTTCTGTGAAAGCAAAAAAACCATCCCTTTCCCCTGGGACAGCCATTTCCAAAACACCACCAGGACACTTTGGAACCCCAAGAGAAGCGAGGTGAGAGAAAATAGATGTTGATTTCATGTTTACAGTTGTTTGAGAATCTTTGTATATGAAATATACGTACGGTAACCCCTCGACTATCGCGGGCGTTACGTTCCGAAACACCCGCGAAATAGAAACAGTACTTCTCTATCTCTCTTACTTGTTTTAGTGATTTGACTGCGGCCATGCTGGATCACCGCCTTTGGTCGAGCACATCGATTACTGTACCCCCATATAAACAGGTGTGGTGAGAAATTAATCTTCAAGATAGCTTCTCAAGCCTTGGGACTCGTAAAGTCAGGGACTTAATTTCCATAGAGTATAGGTGGTCAAGATGGCAACAGTTTTCTTGAACAGGACACCAGTCCGGTGCAGGGTTGAAAGCTAGCAATTTTTTAGGGGAGGGGACAAGTTGATTACATCGACTCCAGTACTTGATTGGTACTTGATCTTATTGACCCCCGGGGGATGAAACAAAATTGATCTCAGTGGGATTTGATCGCCGTTTAAACTATAAGCATTTATGGTATCTAATCATATATTTCCGTGCTGGTAAGTTTGGTAAGTTTTTTCTTTCTATCAACCTATTTGTTGAATTGCACATTACGAGGATGTAAACAAACCAACGCTGGCTGTCAGGTAAGGATGTGTGGGGACACACACACACGCAAAGTCCGTCACAAAAAAAAAAAAAATGCAATTTAGGAAAGGAAAAAAAATCTGTATAAATATTTCAATTCAGTGTTATCACAATTTGATAAATCATCGAAATGGGTGTTTATATTTATAGGGGGTACTTATATTTACAGACTTTTCCTTTCTTGAAGTTTGTATACGATTTTTTTGGCGGACTCTATGTATAGAATCATAGGCGCAGGAGTGGCTGTGTGGTAAGTAGGATTTTTTTTTTTACTCCGCCGTGAACTCGAGCCTGACAGAGAACATTCGTTCGGCGGGGGTAGCCTTTCTGCTTGCGGAGGGGCTGAGCGAAGAAATGTGTAAAGAATTGTTTTTATGATAAAACTGAAGGAAAATTTTTTTGTATCTTTTGATAACGTGGGAGGTTTGTCCTCGTAAGTGTGTTTTTATTGGAGAAAAAAAAGAAAAAAAAAAACAAGGTTTTCGAGGGATTTGGCAGTCGACGGGCGTTGTCGCCCCCCCCCCATCCTCACCTTCTTGTACATTCATTTTCATTCATTAGTGACCGTGTCCCGCCCACTGCTACTTTATGTTTGTCTGTTATTGTTTGTTCCCTCTATGTAATGCCGCTAATGGCAAATTTATGAAATAATGTAGCTTGCTTACCAACCACATGGTTCCGGGTTCAGTCCCACTGCGTGGCACCTTGGGCAAGTGTCTTCTACTATAGCCTCGGGCCGACCAAAGCCCTGTGAGTGGATTTGGTAGACGGAAACTGAAAGAAACCCGTCGTTTGTGTGTGTGTTCAACATCGCTTGACAACCGATGCGGGTGTGTTTACGTTTCCGTAGCCTAGCGGTTCGGCAAAAGAAAACTGATAGAATAAGTACTAGGCTTACAAAGAATAAGTCCTGGGGTCGATTTGCTCGACTAAAGGCGGTGCTCCAGCATGGCCGCAGTCAAATGACTGAAACAAGTAAAAAATACATTGAAAAATGGAGAATTATTCATCTCCAAAATATATTAAAGCGTTTAATTCTTTGATAAATAAATTGTGAAGACTTACAATTCTCCATTCTACTTTGTGTGGTTTGATTACATTACTCTGTATGTCAGGGTAAATCTGAGGAAGTGAACTCTGGATTTACCTATCGAGTATAGCACAGTTTAATTGTTTATTTTAACCGCTTCTAAATGTTCCTCATCATTCAATGTGGTTAGCCAGATCTGGACTGCATCAAAGTGCTCATAAGGTACCTGCTTGGATTTTAACCCCCTCCCATTCCTTTATGTTACATTCTTTTATGCGGCTATGCTGGAGCACCGCCCTTCGTCAAACAAATATCGACCTCAGGGCTTATTCTTTGTAAGGTTAGTACTTATTCTATCGGTCTCTCTCTGCTGAACTGCTAAGTGACGGGGACGTAAACACACCAACATCGGTTGTCAAGCGATGGTGGGACACACACGATGCACTTCTTTTCAGTTTCCATCTACCAAATCCAATCCAAAGGCTTTGGTCGTCTCGAGGCTATAGTAGAAAACACTTGCTCAAGGTGCCACGCAGTGAGACTGAACTAGGAACCATGTGGTCGGGAAGCAAGCTTCTTACCACACAGCCACTCCTGTGCCTATATATTCCACCCAATCGACCACACCTCGTAGCACCTCTCCTTTTTCTGTCTTGTTTAACTTGCATAAAGGACCTTTTTTTTTTTTTCATAAAGACTGAACATCATCTAAAGAAAGGATTCACCACAAGCATAGAGCTAGTATTAATAATTAAGGCCGATGACTATTGATAAAATTTCTATGGCACTGTCAACAAAATGAATAAATTCCTTTTCCTTTTTGTCTATTTTTTCATGCTAGCATGGGTTAGACTAATCTCAAAGAGTCAAAACATAACCCTACCTTTCAGAAAATTCCCAAGACATACAAAACAATGTTTGAATTATCCATCGTAATCAGATTTTCTGATTCACATTGAGACAGTTCCATTTGTAAAACAGAATGGTAATCCTTTGGCATTGGTATACGTCATTCACCCACACAACCATCCCTCAGGATGTAGATAAAGAGGCTAGGCTGAAAAAGGAGGGTGAATGACACCATTTCTTCACATTGGCACACTGTAGACCAATATCAAAGGAATGCCAACAAAAAATTCTTAGACATCTTGTATCAAAATTATTACACTTTTGAAAAACAAATCATTAAGGAAAATACTCAACTTTTATCTATTGCTTGTTTCAGTCATTAGACTGCAACCATTCCAAAGGCACTGCCTTGAAGGATTTTAGTTGAATGAACTGACCCCAGAACTTTCTTTTTTAAAGTGTCACACAAGCAAGGGCTGAGACCAAGCTCCTTCCGAATGTTGGGCTTTAAAGAGGCAATGACCGAAGCCTATGGCATTATGTTGTGTTTGAGAAGAAGACCCATGAAGCCAAATAAACTACAGTCATGACAGATACTGGTGCCACGTAGACAGCACACAAAAGCACCCATTACACTCTCAGAGTGGTTGGCATTAGGAAGGACATCCAACCGTAGAAACCATGCCAAAATAGACTGGAGCCTGGTGCAGCCTTCCAGCTTGCCATCCCTGGTCAAACCGTCCAACCCATGCCAGCATGGATGACAGATGTTAAATGATGATGATACTTATTCTATTGGTCTCTTTTGCTGAACAGCTAGGTTTGTGGATGTGAACATACCAGCACTGGTTATCTTCACATGCCTAAAGTGCCATGCCATGGGATTGAACCTGGAAACATGTGGTTGGGAAGCTAATTTCTTTCTTTAAGGGTCAGAATTTTTTAAATGATCTAGATAAATAAAAGAACACTGCCCTCACTCAACACGGTCAATAGCTGTTAACATGTAAGGACTTAAAGATCTCCGTGACAAGACGATTTTGTGATCAATCCATTACCTGGTTTAATGCCACTGACCTAGCATCTTTAATGGAATCCAGCTTGTTGTAAGCATTCAGTTCGGGCATCTGGCCTGAGGATACCTTCTTCCTTCTCACGAGTCACATGGGCCCTGTGAAGGCACAAGGGCACTGCCTACCCCACCCTACTAAAGAGATTAAATTTTGCTCTTAAGAAACACTTTGGAAGTGGACTGCCATAGCTTAGTGCAATATAATGGTTCTTGACCATTTTTTACTTATGGACTCATGCTGGCAGCACGCAATAAGCATCATTCATGCGTGGGTTGTTGCCAGTGCCACCTGACTGGCTCCCCATGCTGGTGGCACGTAAAATGCACCCACTACACTCTTGGAGTCGTTAGCGTTAGGAAGGGCATCCAGCTGTTGAAACACTGCCAGATCAGATTGGAGACTGGTGCAGTCCCCAGTCAAACCGTTCAACCCATGCCAGCATGGAAAATGGACGCTAAATGATGATGATGATGGACCCCTTTGAATCCTATTTTGCTCTACTGGACCTTTATAAACATTCAATGTTTAAAAGAAATCATCACCGTTTAACGTCTGCCTTCCATGCTGGAATGGGTGGGACAATTTGACAGGAGCTGGCCAGGCCAAAGCCAGCACAAGACTTCTGAGACTGTTTTGGCAGCAGGGCCCTCAAATGTCAAACAGACTCTGATTGAGAACCACCAATGTAATGTAAACATCAAATCTTCAGTTACAAGAATTCCCAGGTCAGAAATAATTACTATTAATTATTTTGAAACCAAGATGTTAAACCGAACATTTTTGGACAGCCGAAAACAAATGCAAATTTTATTAAGAACCAGTGGAGATCAAATTTTAGAATTATATAAAACTGAATTGGTATCAATAAATAAATGTATTTTTGAATGACCAGCATATAACTTTAAATTAGTAAAACAAAAAAAAACCCCAAAAAACCTGAAAGTCATTATGACAGGTGATTCATATAGGCCTCCTTGTAGAACACCATATGACTAGATGGTGACTGTGTGGTAAGAGGTTTGCTTCCCAGCCACAGGATTCCAGGTTCACTCCCATTCTGTGGCACCTTGGCCAAATGTCTCCTACTATAGCCTCAGGCCAACCACAGTCCTCTGAATGAATTTGGTAGATGGAAACTGAAAGAAGCTGATTGTATATATATCAACAACATCATTTAACATCCACTTTCCATGCTGGCATCGGTTGGATGGTTTGAAATGGAGCTGGGAGCTGCCCAGACTCCAATCGTCTGTTGTGACATGGTTTCTACAGCTGGATGCCCTTCCTAATGCCAACCACTTAACAGATCATGCTGGGTTCCTTTTAATGTGCCACCGGCATGGGTGCATTTACACAGCACCAGCACAGGTGCCGTTTAAGTGGCACTGGCACCTGCAAAGGCCAAGCCTGTATGTGTGGAAGACGGCAGTTTTACTTAGCTTGACATGTTTTATCAAAATACAGCAAAACACATCTCTCCCGGTCCCTTATTTCCTCAGTGAGGCTCAGCATCCAAAGATCCTTTCTCACCCCTTTATCCCATGTCTTCCTGGGTCTACCCCTTCCACAGGTACCCTCCACAACCAGAGCTCAGCACTTGTTTATGCAGCTGTCCTCATCCATACGCATGACATGACCAAACCAGTTTTCTCTCTTGCACACAACATCTGATGCCTCTTAAGTCATTTACATTCTACCGTGCAGAGTGTGTGTGTGTGTGTGTGGGAATGTGTGTCTTTGTACCTGTGTTCGTCCCCCACCACTGCCTGACAACTGGTGTTGGTGTGTTTATGTCCCCATAACTTAATGATTCAGCAAAAATGACCTATAGAATAAATACCAGGCTTAAAAAAGAAAAAAATAGGTACTGGGGTTGATTTGGTCAACTAAAAATTCTTCAAGGCTGTGCCTCAGCACGGCCGCAGTTTCATGACTGACACAAGTAAAAAATAAAAAGAGCTTTCCATTTCCCAAACAGTTACTGAGCCATACTAACAGAGCTACCATCAATCTGTGTATTCACCACACTTGTCAACAGATTTTTCTAAACAAATGTAACAGCTGATTCATTAAAAAAATATATATATAAAAAGAAAACAATTAAAAATTGTGATAATGGAAACTTTTTACTCATAAATTCAGGTTGAAGTATAAAAATGAAGGTTTCTCATACAAAATAAAATGCAGAGTTTTAAAGATGTCAGAAAATGACATGAGGGAAGAGTTGGCTGTTATTTCCAGTATTTAGAGCGATGCTGTGGCTAACCATTTTTTCTACCTAGGGACCACTTTAATTCCTGTTTTATTCTACAGAACCTCCAGAGCCATTCAATGGAGTCTTGATGATATATATATATATTATTATTTTTCATCTTTTACTCATTTCAGTCATTAGACTGTGGCCATGCTGGGGCATCACCTCAAAGATCCTTTAGGCGAATGAATCGATCCAAGTACTTATTTTTTAAAGCCTTCTACTCATTCTATCAGTCTCTTTTGCCGAACCACTAAGTTAAAGGGATGTAAACACACCAACATTGGTTGTCAAGTGGTGGTGGGGTACAAACACACACAGACAGGATTCTTTCAGTTTTTGTCAACCAAATCCAACCATAGTTGGTCAGCCTGGGGCTATTGCAGAAGATATTTGCCCAAAGTGCCACACACCTCCAGTTAGGAACCACTGCTTGTTTGTCACTGGTTTAACCAACTTATTTTATTTTAGATGAACAATGTTACAACTGAGATCACTTTACAACCACACAGCTTCGAGTTCAGTCCCACTCTCAATGCATGGCACCTTGGGCAAATGGCGCTGGGCCAACCAATTGCATTACGAGTGAATTTGGTAAGCAGAAACTCAGCTGAAGCCCATTATGTGTGTGCATGTCTTGGAAAGCGATGTTGGGTTGTGTCCCCCCTAACCAAGCGGTTTGGCAAAAAAGACCGACAGAATGAGTACTACATTAAAAAAAATAAGCACTGGAGGCGATTTGTTTGGTTAAACTCTTCGAGGATGTGCCTCAACATGGCTGCAGTCCAATGATTGAAACAAGCATGAAATAAAATGTCATTTGTATGTTTTAAGTTTTACTAGAAACTTCTCGGTTAAATGTTAAAACTTTATTCCTTTGTACTACAGAAGCAGGTGACAAAATAATAATAATAATAACGATAACAATAGTTTCAAACTTCGGTTCAAGGCCAGCAGTTTCGGGGAAGGGAAACTCCAGTGTTTAACTGGTACTTATTTTATCGACCCCGAAGAGATAAACGGCAAAGTCGACCTCGGCAGAATTTGAACTCGGAACATTTTTTAAAAATGTTTCACATCAAACAAATTGAAGAAAAAGGAACTAAAAACTTGTGATGGTGGTAGTGTTTATTATAAACCACTTCAGTTAACTCGGCTACTTTTCAGACTCACTGTCTATATTTTCGTCTTTGTCAGTAAATATAGAAATAAAACCAATTATTTTTGCTATTTCTGTGTCATACAACAGAAATTATATTGCTAAAAATAAAATATAAATTCAATTTTTCACTATAACATTTACAACACTCTGTACCTTGTTCCTTTCGTAATATTTTCCTTACCCCACGAGGGGAGTTGGAATCAGAAACTCCATCATTGATCAATTCATTAATTGTTTACTCATGTAGAGTAAAAATTGCAATATTTTTTTATATTTCATGTTAAATGTAACAAAAAGAAATAAAAAGCAAATGGAAGATTTGAGCAGAATTTTTTAGCTCAAGTTTAATGACCGTGTAAGAAGAAACTACTTGAATGGTACACGAAGCATATTGACAATCATGTTGTTTAGCCCGAGGTCAAACAGAAGCCACCTATGAATCATAAGCATTTCCAACTACACATGCTGCTGCTGTTGTTTAACCCAAGGTCAGCACTCATTGAGTAAATTTATCACACACAGAGTCCAAGATTCAGAACACCGTGTTATCTGTTACTGCCACATTCATTATATCCTCATTTTTATATAACGATTAAAGTGCGATTTGAGAAGTTTTGCTGTTATTTCTAGTGGGTCATAAAGGTTGTTTCTTATTTCACCACCCCCGAGTGGAAACTGGATCAGAATGAAGAGAGAGAGGGGGGCTCTTTACAGCCCCATCTAGTTTCTCACAGACATAACAGCCAATGGACCCCCCCCCCCTACTCCTAGTATATAACCATAGCTGGATTTATTGATCTTGAACGAAGAACGACGAAACTAAATACGGTTTCAACCTTCCTGAATCACTAACGAACCGAAGTTCAACTCTTGCTAGAAATAGCAGCTTAATCCCCCCATCAGATAATAGCTTATGTTGCAGCCTTCCGCCCATTTAAAAACATAGGATGGTCACATCTCGAACACCTCTTATCATAGGTCTTGTTTCACGAAAGTTGACCTGTGGTGAAGCAACAGCCATTAACGATCCAACGAATAAGCGTCTAATTGCTAGATATACATGCCAAATCTCCCTCAAATTACACCCTACCGTTTTGCGAAGGACATATTATTGGCTAATTTTAGTCCTTCAAGCATCAAAGACAGGATGGTCACATATGGAATACTTTTGATCCTAAGTCGGTTTCATGCGATAAAGCAACAGCCATTGACGATCCAATGAAGCCTTGTGCTGCTTTGCTAAAAATAGCAGCCAAATCGTACCCTATCGTCTTATATAAAACAAGGATACATTAGTAGCAAATGTCGTACTCCCCACAGCTATTAACATAGGATGGTCACGTCCGGAATATCCTTGATCATAGGTCTGTTTCATAGTAGTGGATCTACAGCTAAACAACAGCCATTGACGATCCAACGAGAAAGCTTCTACCGTGTTACTCTGACCGCTAAATATAGCAGCCAAATCTCCTCATATCACACCCTATGGGATGTTTTTGGGTGGGAGTGGGGTGAACAGGAAGGGCATATTAAATAACATGGTCCTACTTAATTATGTATGATATAATCCGTCTTTAAAAAAAAAAATGGGATTGTCACAGCTAGAATGTTTCTTTAATACCATAGGCCTTTTGACCAGGGGCTAAACAAGGAGTTAATTACTAAAATGAAGAAAAAAAACATCATGATAATCGAAAAAAAAAAACGAACAATAATAAAGTAGAGGTGTGTTAGCTTACCTGTAATGTCGAGAAGTGTTTGTCGTTAAATTTGTTCTCAACGTAACGAAGAATCAAAGAGGTTTTGCCTACACAACCCTCGCCTAACAAAACAATCTTGAAAGAATAGTTATGAGACGCACTTGCATGTCCTCCAACAAGGCCACTGTTGGCCATGGTGCCTCCTCAATAGGAGAACTAGACAGCTCAGAAATACGTATATATATATTATATTATTGGTATATTGTGAGTGTGTGTATGTAATGGTGAAATATTGGGCAAGTTGTGTGCGTGACTGAGTGTTGCTGGTTGTTGGTATCTTTAACCTGGTGTGTGTCTGTGTTGGTATTTTATATATATATATATATGTGTGTGTGTGTGTGTGTGTTTTGCTGAGATGTTTTGACTGTTGGGGTTGTATAATGACTGAGTGGGCTTAGAGAAGGACGTGTTTGTATTCAGAACACGCAAACCATGAATGGATGAAAGCAAAACATCGGTGGAAGGAGTTAAGTGGTGATAATCCGAATGGCCATCATAAGAGTAATGTTGCGTAAGTGACAGAGAAGAGCAAGGAAATAAACAGGTTGTTTGGGCTTGTTGGTTGCTTGTCTGGTGGCAGCGACGGTCTGGAGAAATGTTAGTAGTGTTGGAAGCAATATAGAGTTTACTACACTACATTAGAGTAGAGGAGGAAGGACAGCCAGAGAGAGAGAGACCATGGAAGATGAAAACTGTGACAGACGACAACAAGTACAATGGCTGGTCCGATGACGTCATCAGTCACGAGGACAGCTTGGGGGGGGGGGGGGGGGGGGGGCGAGATGAAAAGGAAATTAATAAAAAATAATAGAATTATTCGGTTTTTATTGTGTATGTGTGAAGCTTAGATAAAACAGCAATAAAAAAATATATATATGCTACGCTTTTGCGTAATGAGTTTTATTTCTCCTGTTCGTGCCACCATACCTAAAATATATATTTTAAAATGTTTAGCCGCTTAGGTAATATAAAAATACAACAGTCAGCCCGATAATCTTTAGTCTCATGACATTGGGAAATATATCAGAGACGATTTTATATTTCTTTTCTCATCTAAAACGTTTTATCAAAATATTAAATTCTTTCCTTACTAATGGCTCATTAACTAACACGCACGCACACACACACAAATAGCTTTGAACGAAGTCGGCAGCAATTGAAGTGAAAGCCAAGAATAATGGGGGGAGGATAAAAAAACTTGGTTTTCTCGAATGACTGAAACGAATCAAATTAACGCTTTTTATTAGGCTTCTTTTTTTTTTATAGATTATTCCTTTCGTTTCTCAGCACTATTGGTTGGTTAATTTATTAAGTTAGCATTGTTGAAAAGAAGATTTCTTCCATAGAAAAAATAGTTCATTCAAAAAGTTATAATTTTAGCGATTATTTGCTTAAAAGTTTTTGAAAGAGAAATTTATGAATGGAAACGTATATTTATCCCTACAAGAAGTAAATAAATATTTATTACACACTGTAATGAACAATAAATAAATTTCGAAAATATGCAACAATTTCTTCGTCCTTTCATTCCATCATGTAAATAGCCATATCAGTTTTGTAGATTCCCCATCATTTTAATTGACGCCGCTTTCGGTCAAGATTACCCCATATACACACACATACACATATATATATATTTATGAATTATCGTTTAATTCTGTAACGTGTATTAATAATTAATTCTATAATTAATTTTTATGAGTATTTTATGTAAATCAGAGCGAAACCTATCTTACGCTAAAAAGAGACAAGCAACACAGCATTACTTTCGGATGAAGGTCGCTTACAACGTAAACCAATCCCCCCTCCCCCTCTCACAACACTCTACTGCATCCTCCTCCCATCTAATCAGTTGCCTGTTCTAGCAATATGGCATCTTCGGATAAGGTAAGTCTCTGTTATCAGTGTTTTTGTGGCGGGGTCTGTTCTTCCTGACAGGCAAACATGTCCCTTTGTGCTTTTAACTGAATCTGTATTAGTGACAAATGCTGTCGACGACGTAGAACACGTCAGCGTATGCCAAGTAATTCATTTATCAAAACAATATTACTAATCAATAAAGTACCTTGCTACTTGCATTATTACAACAACAGTTTACGTCTTGCGTGCAAAGTCCCGCTTGCTTTGCCACGCAACACACGTGTTGATTATTTACTTTCAAGGAGACCTCCACCCCCTGAAAAGAAGAAGAAACATTAATGACAATACACGTATTGTTAAAGTCAAAATTTGGGTTCGATATATCTTTCCAAAAGTTTGCTGGCAAATCTAAGGGTTTTCAATGTATGAATTAAGTCTTCATTGAGGCTGGTTTCATTGATATTTCTGGTATGTATGTGAAATATTTCTATATTGTCTCTAGACTAATTTTGTATTTGTACCGGATATATTTAAAACTATGTCACATATAACAATTACATTTTTGAATTATTATATATTTTATTACTCAACAAAAATGACTGAAAACTGTCAAGTGTTTTACGAGGTGAAAAGAGAATGACGTATTGGTTACTCATTTTATTTAATATTTTCTTAATTTGTGTATTATTTGTAATAGACTAACGATTATTTTCATCTCTCCAGCACAAGGCCTCTACGATAGCCTAATTATCTATATAATAGATGTGATTCATAACTGGAGTTTAAGCTTTTGTAAGAGGTTTATAAACCATATATATGTCTTTAATACAGGTCTTAACAAGAATTTAACTTCGCTTAGTATTAGAAATCCATCTTAAACCTTTCAACGTAAAATATATGCTTGTTCATTTAATGAATATTAGATAACCTAGTTTTCTGAAGTTCTTTTGAACAAATACTTTTTTCTGAGATCTAATGAATCATTCAAAGTAGAAGCTGGGAGAAATCTTCATGCAGCAGGTGTGTGTGAATTATTCGTTATTATTTATGGAGTTGGCAATTTCAAATAGCAACAACAAACTTCTTTAAGTAAGCATTTTAACAAAAATGACAAGATTTTCCCCGTACCACCTAACTTCGTAGTTAAGCAGTCTTCTGTATTTCATATACAATAAACCCTTTGTTTTAAATGTATGTTTGCTGTAGCCTATTCTCTCTCAATTCAATAAACCGCTGGCTTTTCTACGCTAATAATTGTTCTGCCTTTGTTTTACTCTTTATTACCTGGTAACGTTGGATAAGCGATTGCTGGACATAGTAATTACAGAAACTGTATTATTATTTCAAACGTACAACTAATCTACTGGTCTGGTTAATTATTCCTGTAATTGTCTACCACTGACCATAACCTCTTTCTACGCGGTTGCTGGACCTGTTTGTTAGAAATAGTGGCCATATCTCCAAAAAGTTACTCTTCTCAAAGGACAAAGTAGTCCTTAATGTTTAATATTTACAAAAAGGGCTAACTGGGGTTAAATCTTTATTCTCTTTGGGACTGTTTACTTTTTTTTTTCATTCTGACAGTTTTAGTTTATCAACATTCGCTTCCTTAACAAGACAGGAAGTAGATGCTACACTAATTTTGGAGTCATCTTCGAAACATTGACATTTACTACGACATAGAAAAAAAATTCTTTAACACAACACTTCGAAAACGTAAAAGTGAAATCATGGGAAATGTTTTCGTATCCTTTTTTTCTTTTTCGTTTCTGTTAAATAAAACGAAATTTGCTATCATCTTTCAATTTATTTCCTTTCACCTGAGATGAATCTGTCAGAGGCTATCGACGATAGTCGTCAACTCGAACAACTGCAAGAAACGAACCTGGTAGGTAACGTTCCGAGACTGAAGAAATGGGAAAAGTGGTTTGGGCGGGGCCCCTGTAGGTCGGACGTAAAACGGGCAATGAGGGCGTTGGGTGATATTTTGTCCTGTGTGTTGAGATACAAAAGACACTGTACCGGTAACCGTTTTCGTAGTTTATTTCTAATCTGAATGAATTAGTTACACAAAATTAAGGTCTCTATATCGAGTATTAATGTTTAGAATCCTGGTGCTGGTTCCAACTTAATTTTAAGAAACTTTTGCAACTCTTAGCAAAGGGATCAGCCTGAATGTTTAACACGCAGATATTGACTAAATATATAAATATTGTAATAATGTATTAGTACATGGTATATCTAAAACATTTTCAGCCCTTAATAAACAGCTTCTTAGGAAATTTTTATTACCCAGCAAAAATTGCGTAACAACTGTTAAAATTGTCGATTACTCATCATTTTGTAATATTTATTTTGATTTCCGGATGTTTGTGTTTTCTGTAATACAATGGTTTTCCGTTTGCTCTCTCTCTGGCACGAGGTCACTACCTAATTTATCATCTGTATACTATATATTATTTCTTTATTGCCCACAAGGGGCTAAACATAGAGGGGACAAACAAGGACAGACAAAGAGATTAAGTCGATTACATCGACCCCAGTGCGTAACTGGTACTTAATTTATCGACCTCGAAAGGATGAAAGGCAAAGTCGACCTCGGCGGAATTTGAACTCAGAACGTAACAGAAGACGAAATACCGCTAGGCATTTCGCCCGGCGTGCTAACGATTCTGCCAGCTCGCCGCCTGTATACTAGATATGATTGAACAAACCCGAATGATTTATTAGTCTAGCGTTGTGTAGGTACCTCTGCCACTACGAAGCCATTTCTTTGAATGGCGAGTTGGAATATAATATTCTTGTCTGTCTATTTATGAAATTAAAGTCAAATTTTTGAGTAATGATTCTTAAATTTGATTAGTCATAATTCTTAGCCGCGTGTGTGTATTTGCGGGATGCAGCATGTAAAGCCATAACAATCGTTGGTGACTAAACCATCACTCCAACCGGTTAACCTCGTAAAGAAGGTTCTGGGATCTCTGAAGGATCCAAATAACACCTATCAAAGAAATAGACGAACTGACCGTGGGATTAAGGATTAGTTAGCATTATTAGTTTTCGCCCTGGTGGCAAATTCAAGAGATCATTATTAGTATGCGGACTTAGAAATTCCTTATTGCTGTAGGAGTAAGACACAAAGTACACCATTTTTCTATTGTCAGTTTCTCCAAAACATGTGGCTGGTTCTACACTTCCTTGCTATAATTAAGTCTTCTGTGTAAATCAGGGGTTTCCAACCGGAGTCTACATGAACCCACAGGGGTTCACAGAAGTTTTAAGGGGGTCCACGTGTAACAAATTGTAATTTGTGGGTCCATACAAAAATTTTGTTTCCTAGGAGAGGTTCTTGTATTATATTGAAATTTTCACGATTTGTCTTTGGAATTTATGTTATGAATTTAACGAAATTGTTTTGTTGTTAGTTTTTATTAACCCACAAACAAATATTTTATTTCAAAAATTTACATGTGCATATATGGGGTCCACAGATAATAAGATAGCTCTCAGGGGGTCCACACGCAAAATAAGGTTGGGAACCCCTGGTGTAAATAGTCAATATAGTTCTATGAGAAGTAAAATATTTTCTACTGAAGTTGCCTCCCTCTCGACTGTGGCCCCGCACATTTGAAAGGGACCTTAGTTTTGCAAACTGTATGGTGACCCCACTTGTGCTGTTACCATGTAAAAAGCACCCAATACATGTCGTAAAGTGGTTAGCTTTAAGGACATCCAGTCATAGAAACTGCCACAGTGAAGTATGATGCAGTCTTTACACTGGCTGGAACCAGTCAAACCACCCAACTGATGCCAGTGTGGAAGATGGCCTTTAAATAACAATGTATATCATCATCATTTAACGTCCACTTTCCATGCCTGGAGACTGGTGAACTAGATGGCTACACCAGGCTCCAATCTGATTTGGCAGTTTCTACAGCTGGATGCCCTTCCTAACACCAACCACTCTGAGTGTCTAGTGGGTGCTTATTATGTGCCACCGGCACGAGGGCCGGTCCAGCGGTACTGGCAACGGCCACGCTCAAATGGTGTTTTTTACGTGCCACCTGCACAGGCGTCAGTCCAATGTTTTGTTCACATGCCACCGGCACAAGTGCCAGTAAGGCGAAGCTGGAAACGATGGCGCTCAAATGGTGCTTTTTATGTTCCACCAGCACAGAAGCGAGATCGCTGCTCTGGCAGTGATCCCACTCGGATGGTGCTGTTAGTGCTCCACTGGCATGGGTGCCAGCCATCAAATTTGGTTCAGTTTCGATATATATATATATATATAATATAAATAATATGTGTGTGTGTGTACACACATATATGAAAATGATGGGAAAAGACCAGCCATTGGGTGATATGCTGTGCTTGCGAAGACCTGTTGAACCGAGTGAAATTGTAGTTGTGACTCTCACCTGTGCCACGTAAAAAGCACCATTCAAGTGTTGGGTCTCGTGAAGACAGTGACCGGTTACCAAGACCCTTGGCAATAAACCATGCTTATGTTGACCTGCCAAGCCAAGTGAGACCGTAGTAATGGCTGATGCTGGTGTCAGGTTATTGGCAACCATGCCAGCGACACATAAAAAGCACCCACTGCACTCTCGGAGTGGTTGGCGTTAGGAAGGGCATCCAATTGTAGAAGCATTGCCAGTTTGCATTGGAACCTGGTGCAGACCATGGCTTACTAGTTTTCAGTGAAACCATCCATCCCATGCCAGCATGATGATGATGAGCCAAACGTTATGCAGCAGACATTTGACATTTTATGTATATTATGTTCATCATCATCATCATCGTTTAACGTCCGCTTTCCATGCTGGCATGGGTTGGACAATTTGACTGAGGACTGGCAAACCAGATGGCTACACCAGGCTCCAATCTGATTTGGCAGAGTTTCTACAGCTGGATGCCCTTTCTAACGCCAACCCCTCCGAGAGTGTAGTGGGTGCTTTTACGTGCCACCGGCACGAAGGCCTGTCAGGTGATACTGACAACGGCTACGCTCAAAATGGTGTTTTTTACATGCCACCTGCATAGGAGCCAGTTCAGCAGCACTGGCAACGACCTCGCTTGAATGACTTTTCACGTGCCAGTAAGGCAACGCTGGTAACGATCACGCTCAAATGGTACTATTTACGTGCCACTGGCGTGGAAACCAGACAGCTGCTCTGGCAATGATCACTCTCGGATGGTGCTCTTAGTGCTCCACTGGCACAGGTGCCAGTCATCAAATTTGGTTCAATTACGATTTCAATTTCACTTGCCCCAACAGGTCTTTGCAGGCCAAGTTTAGTGTCCAATGAAAGGAGAGGTTGGTATGGGTGCTAGTCGTCAAATGTGGATCGATTTCACTTGCCTCAACAGGTCTTCACAAACAGGGTTTAGTGTCCAATGAAGGGAAGGTACGCATAAGTGGGCTGGCTACACCCCTGGCAGAGGCCTTGGATTATGGTCTCACTTGGCTTGCCGGGTCTTCTCAAGCACACCATATCTCCAAAGGTCTCAGTCACTAGTCATTGCCTTGGTGAGGCCCAATGTTCAAAGGTCGTGCTTCACCACCTCATCCCAGATCTTCCTGCGTCTACCTCTTCCACAGGTTCCCTCAACCGCGAGGGTGTGGCACTTTTTCACACAGCTATCCTCATCCATTCTCGCCATATGACCATACCAGCGCAATCGTCTCTCTTGCACACCACAACTGATGTTTCTTAGGTCCAACTTGTCTCTCAAGGTACATTAATTTTGTTCTTCATGTGCATGTGTTTATTCATCATTATTTTATTTATTTTATTCAATTTTAGAAAAATTGAAGCATGTCTGACAATTCTGGAGTGTATTTTTTTTTAATCTTAGGGAGATCAAAATTGTTGTATTACAGGGCCTCAAACTTCAGGGATTTCAAAAGTAATTGCTTTAAGCACATTATGGGTACACAATATTGAATGCTTTGAGGTCTTTTATTTTCTTTTCTGTTGACAAAACCTGCATGAACAGAACAATTCAGGACATGACTTGTCTTACAACATCCACCATATCAGAACCCCAGAGTAGATTATGCCCCTTATTCCTAAGGCACTGTTGTGCCATTTGGCCCTTTTTAATAAATACAAGAGTAACTAACGGTTCAAGATAAGACTCTGTATTGATTCTGTTAAATGCTTGCTTCATCATGCTGTACATTTCTTATTGATTTCATTCAGTTCAAATATCGAACTATATCTGTTCATCTCCTATTGATTTTGCTGGATGTATATATAAGAAATGAGGTCCATTTGTTCATTCAGGATCATCATTAATAACTACAGCAAAGTTATTGTCATCAACAGCTTTTATTTCATATTTTATTAAATGAACATTCATAAAACTTCTCTCTCTCTCTCTCCGGCCAAATAACCTTATACCTCCTCTACAGCAAGACACCTGTTTCTGTCACTCTGTCTCTCTATAATCTTTCATCATCCGACAGAAAAGCACCTCCTCCAATGCCCCCTCCCCTCTCAAAAGAGTTTTCTTTTTTACCTTACAAGGTACTTGGTAACCCAGTCAGTGCAGGTGCCACTTAAAAGGCACCCAGTCTACACTGTAAAATGGTTTGTGTTTGGAAGGGCATCCAGATGTAAAAACCTCACCAAAGCTGACCTCACCTGTGCTTGTGCCATATAAAAAGCACTAAGTCCACTCTGCTGAGTGGTTGGTGTTAGGAAGGGCATCCAGCTGTAAAAGCCCTGCCAAAACAATCACAGAAGTCTGGTGCAGGCTTCTGCCTGGCTGGCTCTTGTGAAACCATCCCACCCATGCCAGCATGGAAGGCAGACGTTAAATGATGATGATGGTCTTGATTTCATTTAAAATCAGTTTTCTTCTATTTTCCATTTGTAGATTTTATGCGAGCTACACAATGTTTATATCCACATCACTCTGTTGGAATCTAATGAAAATGATGCACACATCCTAGGAAAGTTTTACTTTGTTCAAAAGGTAAGAGTATTTACTTCATTTTCTGCAACAGAAGATGCAACTGCATGTCAACAACTGCAATAGTTAGTGCATGTGATAGAGGACCAATCTGATGTTGGTAAAATGCTATCACCTGTTGTTAGAATATAGGAATCTTTTCTGTTGCTGTCGCAGTTTTCTGTTTTTTTCCAATTCTGTTCCAGTCATTTTCAAGTTTAATTTACCCATTTATTGGGTTGGCAACTACATTCACACGGTTTTTTTTTTTTTATTGAAATTTTTTCAAAAGGTTTAATAAAAAATAACAAACAATTAATCAATAATGTATTCACCTTTGTTGTTTACGACTTCTTCCCAACGTTCAACAAGATTTTCAGTACCTCGTTGGTAGAAATCACCCGATTTTGACTTGAGAAATTGATCCAACCAAGCTCTCAATTCTGCATCAGTATTGAACGAAACTCCGTGCATAGCATTTGAAAGAGATCGAAAGAGGTGAAAATCCATTGGTGCCAAATTAGGAGAGTACGGCGGGTGTGGCAGCACTTCCCAGCCATGCGTTTGAATGGCTTCTTTGGTCATATTGATGATATGAGGGCGGGCGTTGTCGTACAGCAGAAAAACTTCATGCTGCCGATTAGGCCTTTTCTCTTGAATAGCCGTGTTGAGACGTTCCATCTATTGAACATAGAGTTCCGCGTTGACCGTTTGGTTCTGTTCAAGCAATTCATAATGGATAATCCCTTCACAGTCCCACCATACGCACAACATCGTTTTACGCGGATGAAGATCTTGTTTCACGCGCGGTGTCGCTTGTTTACCAGGGCTAAGCCATTCCTTACATTGGTTCATATTGATGTATAGGCACCATTTTTCGTTGCCAGTAACGATTCGGTAAAGAAATTGCTCTTTGTGTCCATGAGTTGAGCAGTGACGAGGAAGCAAACCAGCGGAGATTGTGGCTCGTTGATTTTTGTTGTTGTCACTTAAAGCATGCGGAACCCATGCTCCATACTTCTGAACCTTTCCCATCGATTGAAGATGCTTCTCTATAGCAGTGTGCGAGCATTCCATTTTCTCTGCCAGTTCCCTTGTCATTTGACCAGAAATTTTGTGCAAAAGTTGGTTTAATCGCTCTTCATCGAACTCAACTGGATGGCTGGAACGAGGTCAGTCTTTGAGGTCAAAATTTCCATTTTTGAACTTGGCATACCGATAACGAGTGGTTCTTTCAGCTATGGCACCCTCTCCATACACAGCACAAATGGCGCGAGCAGCTTTGAGGCCTTAGAACCTTGATAAAAAGCAAAAAATGCTCGTTTTTCTTAACTTGACATTTCATTTTAATGATCTGAAAATAAACTAAAATTAACTAGGAAAAAAAAAAAAGATTCCAAAATGATTTAAAAATAGAATTCTCGAAAAAAATAGATTCCAAAATTTAAAAACACAATAAATTCCAGAATTTAAGTGGGAACTTAGTTGCCAACCCAATAGTTTTGTAAACTAATTATGAAAATGAAAATCATTTATGCCATAAATTGAAAATAAAAAGTTAATAGCTTTTAAAGTTTGCACATTTTGGATTATTTTAGCCAACCAAAAACCACAGACACATTGGTGTTGTATTTTCTTTCATGAGGAGTCAAACTCTAACCCTAATATACCGTTTTTTGTAATTTTTTGCAAAGAAATTTGACAATTTTTTTTTTCCCTTTTTAAAATATTTATTTCATTTTATACATTAAAATTTCTTACAACTTTTGGTGTAATGTTTTGCTTTCACTTTGTTTCAACATTGTTGTAACATTTTTACTATTTTGTGATAGACAGTAATCACGCAGAAAATGCCAACTTTCAAATCTTGTTTTCTGATTGGGTAAAAATGATCAAACTTTAAATCTCTCTAACATTTTTCTAAATTTTTTCCAAAATAAATGATTCACAAAATTGGATTGAATGTGAAAAATTACATCAATGTACCAAATTTGAAAATTTTCACTTAATTTGAAAATTTCAAAATGTGTGACATGCCGTGCTTGAGGAGACTTATTGAGTCACGTAAATCAAATCAAATGGAAATTGTAGTTGTTGCTGTTGCCAGTGCTGGTGGCACGCAATAAGCACCATTCATGCATGGGTTGCTGCCAGATCCGCCTGACTGGCTCCCTGTGCCGGTGGCACATAAAAAGCACCCACTACACTCTCAGAGTGGTTGGCATTAGGAAGGGCATCCAGCTGTAGAAACACTGCCAAATCAGATTGAAGCCTGGTGTGGCCTCCTAGCTTGCCAGTCTCCAGTCAAACCGTCCAACCCATGCCAGCATGGAAAACAGATGGTAAACGATGATGTGACAGCAACAGAAAAGATCTGAATATAGCAATACAGAGAATTTTGTCCAAGATTTAGGCCAGACCCATGTGAGTATAGGGCAAACCTAGATCTTTGACAGGATTTTTTTATATTGAATTTGTTGAGACAAATATTCTATGGTTGGATGCCATTCCTGTCACCAACCCTCACATTTCCAAACAAAGCAATAGCCAGACATGTTTTTTTAGGGAAAACTGGAAATGCTTAGATTTTTGGTGATTTGGTGTGCTTGAGAAGATGTGTCAAGTAAAATCATAGTTGTGACCACTGCTGGTGACACGTAGAGAGTGCCTGTGCTGGTGGCCCGCGGAGGGCGCTCGTGCTGGTGGCTCATGGAGGGCACCTGTGCTGGCAACACGTAAAAAACACCTGGTACCAGCATACCAGTTACAGTCAAACTGTCTAACCCATGCCAGCACGGGATATAAATGCTAAATGATGATGATGGCTTGGGGCTGTAGAAGACCTTTATTCCAAGGTGCTGCAGTATAGGATTGAACCTAGGACCACATGATCAAGAGCAGCAGGCTTTTTTAACCATGCAGCCCTACCTATCATCATCAGCATTTGATGTCTGTTTTCCATGCTGGCATGGATTGGACAGTTTGACAGGAGCTGGTACGGCTGGGGGCCACACCAGGCTCTATTTTCTATCATCATCATCATCATCATTTACCATCTGTTTTCCATGCTGGCATGGGTTGGATGGTTTGACTGGGGACTGGCAAGCCAGAAGGCCACATCAGGCTCCAGTCTGATCTGACAATGTTTCTACAACTGGATGCCCTTCCTTACGCCAACCACTCTGAGAGTGTAGTGGGTGCTTTTTACGTGCCACCAGCATGAGAGCCAGTCAGGCGGCACTGCAAGGCACCTTCGGCAAGTGCCGTCTTCTATAGCCTCCGGCCAACCAAAGCCTGATGAGTAGATTTGGTAGACAGAAACTGAAGGAAGCCGGTTGTATATATCTATATATGTATATGTGTGTGGGGTGGGGAAGACCCCCACCCACACTGCTTGACAACTGGTATTGGTGTATTGGTATGTCTGTCCCTGATAGCATAGCGATTCAGCAAAAGAAACTGGTAGAATAAGTGCCAGGCTCTAAAAATAATAATAAAAAAAGTACGGGGGTGGTGTGTGTGTGTGATTCTTTCTACTAAATTCTTCAAGGCAGTGCCCCAGCATGGCCACCGTCTAATGACTGAGACAAGTAAAAGATCAGACACTTGCTGGATAAACTTTAAAAACTTTCCCAAGCATCATTATTTACTTTCTCTCTCACCTGTGATTTTTGTCCTCACCTGATTAGTCTCGGCTTAGGTTTTCTTAATTGATTGCTTATTAGCAAGTCTGTTATCATAACCAAAGTTTTGAAGTTATTGTTTATAGAACCACCTTTATAGATTATTGATACAATGCATGATTGCAGTGAGATTACTGGACTGCTGGACATATGATTTGAAACCCTACTGCTAACACCAGTGTGTCCTGAAATACATAACTCTGACAGACTCAGTCTGCTTAATTAACAACGGGACCCCTCTCCAGTTGAGTCTGTTGCAGTAGGAAGGGATTTTAGCTATAGAAATAATAATCCTCCTCGTCATCATTGATCTTGTGCTGGCACCAGGTAAAAGGCACCCATGTCAGTGCCATGTAGAATGGCACCAGTGTTGGCACCATGTAGAATAGCACCTGTCGGCGCCGCATAAAATTGCACCTGTGTCCATGCCACATGAGACAACATCCACATCGGTGTCGCATGAGATAGCACCTATGATAGTGCCATGCAGGAAAACAACTGTGCTGGCATCACATAAAAGAGCCCCTGTGCTGGTGCCATGTGAAAAGGTACCCAGTACACTCTGTAAAGACGCTGGCATTAAGGACATGCAGCCATAGAAACCTGCCAAAGCAGACAATTGGAATCTGGTGTGGGCCCTGGCCTAACCAGCTCCTGTCAAACCATCCAACCCATGCCAACAAGGAAAACCAACTTTAAATGATGATGATAACATGTTATCCAAGTCAGAAATTGATTAAAACATCTGCATTAAGTTGGATAGAAAGATTACCCTTAAGATCTTAACTCTTTTGATACCAACCTGCTTACGACTCCCTTGCTTCAATCATATAGTCTTGTAATGTCTCTAAGACTACATTTTCCTGTTTTTTAATTTTTTGTTTTTGCTGTTTTAAATCAGTAGGGTAAGACGAGAGGCAGGTTTGGTATTTTTTTCTAGCAGGCTGAATCAATGTACAAAGGTTTCCTCAGTGTTGTTCTGTTAATCAACCACACAGCCATGTCTGCAGGCAATGAATGACTGTGTTTACTTCCCAATGGTCTCAAGTTCAATTCCACTGCCTAGTAAAAGGCCAGGGCCACCCAAAGTCTTGAGTGGATTTGGTGGATGGAAACTGAAAGAAGCCCATTGTGTCTGTGTGTGTACACACACACATACACTGGGCTGTTGCATTCGTAATCATGAAATTGAGGTTTCAATTCCTGTACTGAGTGGTGTGTTGTGTTCTGTTGCTCTGTGATCACTTTGACCTGTGGAAGCGATGTCAGTTTGATGGCAGGTGTGAACTTAATGTACAGCACAAACCATTTCATCACTTGAAACAGATTGTGGTTCATCAATAAATTGCATCTTGAACTGCATGATAGATAGAATGAACTAAACAGAACAAGGGGAGATACATGGGATGGAGAGCTGCTGAAGAGGTCACAGGATGTGTGATGAAAGATTTCCAGACAAAGGACATGGAATAGTAATAAATCTGAAGTAAAGAACGAATATGTTATGCGTGTGTTTATTTGACAAGAAAAAAAAAAGAAAGGAATGACCAACCTGAAGTATAACATATATAAACATCCTGTCGTCATCATCAAGTGTTTTAAATCCAGGTTTTGTCCCTGTTAACGGGGGTGGGGATGGCTGGATCTACCTCAACGCCATAGCAACCAAGGTTGGCAGGTGCAGCCCACCCCAACCTTTGAGTTGGCTGGTGCCCACTCTCCTTTGCTATCATGAGGCATTTTTGGAGCTGGATTTTCTACAGGGAGCATGCCCTTGCTTACCCCCAGTCTCAGTTTCTAGACATGGGTGGTCCTGAGACCAAGGCCTTTGCCACGATTTTTAAGAAATGTGGTGGGAATCTAGCTCAGGAGGGCAGGGACGCTACTCCCTGAGACCCCTTTCAGAGCCCCCCCCTACCCTGTACACTGTAAAGCGGTTGGTGTTAGGAATGGCATCCAGCTCTAGAAACTATGCCAAAGCAGCCTGGAGCTTGGTGTGGTCCCCCTCCCCCCGACTTACCAGCTCCTGTCAAACCATCCAACCCATGCCAGCAAGGAAAAGTGGACATTAAAGCAATGATGATACCTGCTTGTCTGTTTTAATCACTCATTCCTCATTGTCATTCAGTTTTTCCCCTACAAAATACTTCACACGAATAACCTGTAAAATTCCCCTTCTCTCTCTCTCTCTCTCTTTCTCTCTCTCTCTCTCTCTCTCTCTCTTTCTCTCTCTCTCTCTCTGCTTCTGTAAAAGATAACTTTTGTTGTTAACTGAATGTTTAAAATATTATAAAACCCTAAAGCTCTCCATTCTGAACAAATAAAAGTAAATCTGAAAACTACTATTTGCAAATCTCACAATGAGAGATATTCAGCAACAGTACTGTGGAATAAAGATTATTTGCCAACATAACATGGCAGTCCTAGTTTAGGACGAATGTTGCTGTAATTTAGCCCCAGGAGACATCGTCCCCAGCTGGCTATATGACATGATCTGTGTCCTTATATTTTCGAACAAGGGCATCTAGTAACCCCACTCAGCTCAAAAACAATATCTGTGCATCTCGATTTCCGGGTTATTTCCCTTCATCAACACAGAATAATTGTTCGCCTAGAGGTGGTGCTGACAAATTCTTGTTCAAAATATATAATTTTCAAAGTGACAACTAGTCACTAATCTATAAATTAGAAAATTACTATTTTTAAATCCCACAACGTGAGATATTCAGCAACAGTACTTTGGAGTAGAGATTATTTGCCAACATAACATGGCAGTCCTGGTTTAGGATGAATGTTGCTGTAATTTAGCCCCAGGAGACATTGTCTCCAGCTGGCTATACAACACGATCTTTGTTCGAAAATATAAGGACACAGATCGTGTTGTATAGCCAGCTGGAGATGATGTCTCCTGGGGCTAAATTACAGCAACATTCGTCCTAAACCAGGACTACCATGTTATGTTGGCAAACAATCTTTACTACAAAAGTAAATCTATTCACGTCACCAGCTTTCCTGAGAAAATATGAAGGTCAAACGAAAATAATCAATACTTGTGTTTATACAAGCAATTAAAAAGCAAAAACAAAAAGAAAACATTCTCTTTTTTTTTTTTTCTCATTTGTCTCTTACTTCAGCCTGTCAGTTGTTGTCATCGTTTGACTTATCTATGACAGCAATTGATTAGGGTGTATACAGTACATACAATGAATTTATACACAACACACCAGCTGTCCCACTTTCCCTTCTCCTTAAGCTGGTTGTTTCTCATCCCCTGTACTGGTCTCTGCTGCTAAATCGGTGAGTTTGTGTGAGGTTTTATTTTTAGTTTGTTTTCATCCTGATCAAAAGTGAAATGTGCTGACTTGCTTTCTCCTCTCTCTCTCTCTCTCTCTCTCTCTGCTATCAGAGATAGGTATAAATGACCTATATACATTGTAAACTTCATGAAATGAAATCTTTTTTTACTTACAACATAAACCACTTCATTTTCCTAATTCTCTTCTTTCTATCCCATCCAACAACACACAAGGTAGTGTTTCCTTGTTTTTTCTTAGTTCTGGTGCTCCCTGAACAATTTCTAATCTGTTCATTTGATCCTTAACTGGCTCTCGTTGGTTATGAGGAGTTCCAGTTGATCTGATCAACAGAACAGCCTGTTCATGGACTTAATGTGCAAGTGGCTGAGCGATCCACAGACATTCTTTTTTTTTTTCCTTCTACTTGTTTCAGTGGCCTATTCTATGGGAATCTTTTGCCAAACCACTAAGTTACGGGGATGTAAACACACCAAGTAATGTTGGGGGGGAAAACAAACACACACACACACACACACATATATATATATATATATATATATATATATATATACGACAGGCTTCTTTCAGTTTCTGTCTACCAAATCCACTCACAAGGCCTTCATCGGCCCGAGGCTATAATAGAAGACACTTGCCCAAGGTGCCACATGGTGGGACTGAACCCAGGACTATGTGGTTGGTAAGCAAGCTTCTTACCACACAACCACTCCTGCGCCTACATGTATACTTTTAATGTAGTTCTCAGGGAGATTCAATATGACATGGCTGGCTCAAAAGAAACTCAGCCACTTTGCCTTGTGGAATTACTACTGCTTTAGTTCCAATTCATGTCCTGTCTCCAATGTTCTGTCTCCTTGCTCCATAACCTCTCTGCTTTCATCCCATCTCTTTTAGGTCAGTCGTATCTGGTGCCGGTGCCGTATAAAAAGTACCTGTGCTCTGAAGTGGTTGGTGTTAGGAAGGGCACCCAGCCATAGAATCCTCATCATTTAGCGACTGTTTACCGTGCTGGCATGGGTTGGATTCTTTGACAGGAGCTGGTAAGGCTGGGAGCCTGGTACAGCTCTTCAGGTTGCCAACTCCTCTCAAGCCATCCAACCCATGCCAGCATGGGAAAACAGACATTTAATGATGATGATGATGATAAGAAAACTAGTGGTAGTCTGTGTCAGCAAAATCTCCCTCCCCCCCACATACATTTCACAATTTGACAGTTGTTTCAACAGCAGATATTTGGTATTTACCAGTGCAAACCATGGGGTGGAGGGTGCGGGGATGTTAAAACATTATCTACATTAAGACACAGTTAACACAAAAAGTGCAACAGGCCACGATCGTGGCCCAGATAGATGCATTTAATTTATGGACACTTGTTAAGGCCTAATGTCACTCAAACGCTCCCAGAATGCAAGAGGACTAATAGTTCAACTAATGACCTTTCAGATGATGTAAAACTTGCCACCATTATATACTAAAAAAGATATTTTAACTATTTTTTGTTTTGATGTTCAGGTGCAATAAATACTGTAAACAAACAGGAAACAACTTCTGTCTCATTCCAAGGAGAAAAACTAGAGGTAGTTGATAGCTTCCGCTATCAGGGTGACCAAGTTAATAGTGGGGGTGGGTGCGCTGAAAGTGTAGCTGCTAGAATAAGAATAGCCTGGGCAAAGTTCAGAGAGCTCTTACCTCTGCTGGTGACAAAGGGACTCTCACTCAGAGTAAAAGGCAGACTGTATGACACATGTGTATGAACAGCCATGCTACATGGCAGTGAAACATGGGCTGTGACTGCTGAGGACATGCGTAAGCTCGCAAGGAATGAAGCCAGTATGCTCCGCTGGATGTCTATTGTCAGTGTGCATACCCGACAGAGTGTAAGTATCTTGAGAGAAAAGCTGAACATAAGAGGCATCAGTTGTGGTGTGCAAGAGAGGCGATTGCGCTGGTATGGTCATGTGGTGAGAATGGACGAGGATAGCTGCGTGAAAAAGTGCCACACCCTAACAGTTGAGGGAACCCGTGGAAGAGGTAGGCCCAGGAAGACCTGGGCTGAGGTGGTGAGGCAAGACCTTCGAACATTGGGCCTCGCCGAGGCAATGACTTCTGACCGAGACCTTTGGAAATGTACTGTGCGTGAGAAGACCCGGCAAGCCAAGTGAGACATAAATCCAAGGCCTCTGCCAGGGGTGTAGCCAGCCCACTTATGCATACCTTTCCTATATTGGACACTAAACTCCGCTTGCGGAGACTTGTTGAGGCATGTGAAATCGAACTAAATTCGACGACTGGCACCCGTGCCAACGTCGTCTCCTTCATTGGACACAAAACTCAGCTTGGAAGACTTATTGAGGCAAGCGAAATCGGGATAGCACCTGTGCCCAGCGTCGCCTTTCTGGCACTTGTGCCCATGACATGTGTAAGGATTTTCGAGTGAGATCGTTGCCAGTGCCCCTGGACTGGCTCTTGTGCAGGTGGCACATAAAATACACCATTTTGAGCGTGGCCGTTGCCAGTACTGCCTGACTGGCCTTCGTGCGGGTGACACGTAAAAGCACCCACTACTCTCTCTGAGTGGTTGGCGTTAGGAAGGGCATCCAGCTGTAGAAACTCTGCCAAATCAGATTGGAGCCTGGTGTTGCCATCTGGTTTCACCAGTCCTCAATTAAATCGTCCAACCCATGCTAGCATGGAAAGCGGACGTTAAACGATGATGATGATGATGATGATGATAATGTGTGTGTGTGTGTACTCATTAGACTGTGACCATGCTGGAGCACTGCCTTGTGGAATTTTCAGTCAAACGAACTAATCCTAGTACTTTTTTAACCCTGATACCTATCCTGTCTGTCTCTTTCATTGAACCGCTAAGTTACAAGGACATGAATCAACAGTGGTTGTGAAGCGGAGGTGGGGAACACCCCTCCCCACCCCCCATATATATATATATATGTGTGTGTGTGTTCATAATCGGCTTCTTTTAATTACTGTCTCCCAAATCCACTCACTCACAAGGCTTTGGTTGGCTTGAGGCTAGAGTAGAGACACTTGTCCTATATGCCACTCAGTGGGACTGAACTTGGAACCATGTGGCTAGCTAGCAAGCTTCCTACCACACATCCATCCCTATATATATATATCAGTACATACACACTAGTTACCAGTTCAAATATGCTTAGGGGCATAGTCAAACTCATCAGAAAGCTATTCCCTGTATTTTGTTAGTGAGAACATTTCTCACTGCAGACAAATGGGTGGAAATACACTGAATCCATCCAGAGTGTCTTCTATCCAGACTGTGGGATGCATGCATTTCAGGGTGGTTATCTCCTCTTCAGCAGCAGAGACCAGAAAGGCAGGTGCTATGTGTGCCTTCATCATCATCATCGTTTAACGTCCACTTTCCATGCTGGCATGGGTTGGATGCTTTGACTGAGCTCTGGTAAAGCCAGTGGCTGCACCAGGCTCCAGTCTGATTTGGCAGTGTTTCTACAGCTGGATGCCTTTCCTAACGCCAACCACTCTGAGAATGTAGTGGGTGCTTTTTATGTGTCACCGGCACAGGAGCCAGTCAGGCGGCACTGGCATCGACCACGTTTGGATAGCGCTTTTTATGTGCCACCGGCACAGGAACTAGTCTGGAGATACTGGCATTGGCCACGTTCGGTTGGCACTTTTTACATGCCACTGGCACAGGAACCAGTCAAGTGGACCTGGCATCGACCACATTTGGATGGTGCTTTTTATGTGCAGGGGGAACTGGCCACAGCTACGATATTGGTTTTACTTGACTCAACTGGTCTTGTCAAGCATATCATATCGCACAATGCATCAGGGGTATTCTTAACGGGGCTGGACATGCATGGCTGCAATCTCGCTTTAGTTGCTGAGTTTTCTCAATCACAGCATATCTCCAAAGGTCCTGGTCTCCTGTCATTGCCTCTGTGAGGCCCAATGTTCGAAGGTCATACTTCACCACCTCATCCTTTGTCTTCCTGGGTCTACCTCTTCCACAGTTAGGGAGTGGCACTTCCTCATACAGCTGTCTTCATTCATACGTAACACATGACCATACCAGCACAGCCACCTCTCTTGCACACCACATTTGATGCTTCTTATGTCTAACATTTCTCTCAGGGCACTTACACTCTGTTGTGTATGCTCACTGATTTTACATATCCAGTGGATCATACTAGCTTCATTTCTTTCAAGCCTATGCATATCTTCAGCATTCATGGCCCATGTTTCACTGCTGTGTAGCATAACTGTTTGCACACATGCATCATACAGTCTACCTTCCACCCTGAGCGAGAGGCCCTTAGTTGCCAGCAGAGGTAGGAGCTCCCTGAACTTTGTCCAGGCTATTCTTACTCTAGTCGCTACACTCCCAGTGCAACCCCACCCCACTACAGACTTGGTTGCCTAGGTCGCAGAAACTATTTCATGGCTAACCAGTATTGTTTTCTGTTAAGACACATTTCACACCACAAAACCTGCTCCAACAATTCATTGCCCTTTTGTTTGTTATTTATGGAGCAGGAAAATGAAATTATTTATTATAATAACTGTTGTGTGTATATATTTTATCTTTTTACTTGCTTCAGGCATTAGACTGCGGCCATGCTGGGGCACCGCCTTTAAGAATTCTTGTAGTCAAATGGATCAACCCCAGTACTTTCTTTTCTAAAAAAAAAAATCCATGTAATTATTCTATCAGTCTCTTTTGCCAAACTGCTCAGTTATTGTTATTCTTTTTTTTTTTTTTATTTCAGCCGGAAGGTTTATTTGTAGAATGGAAAGCTGAAGAAGTGCCTTCTTCTGATGAACACGATTGGGCTGTGGTTGGTAATGCTGTTGGTTATAAATTAGACAGACAGTCTGAATCAGGTAAAGACGATTGCTTTCATCTATTTGTTCTCATTGGATGGCAGTTCGTTATGAATTAGCACCAGATTAATAATGATGAAAGTTATTTTACTAAATTCTTCATTAGTTTATAAATTAATTGAAACAAAGGCAATGCATTTCAACAGAAATATTATAACAGATGAGTTAAAGAGATCTCAATCAAAACTTCAAACTAATTTATGTTCCAAAGACCAGCTTAATAATGAAAATGTGGTTTCGCTTAATTCTTCATTATTTTCCAAATTAATTACAAAAAGGCAGTATTAACATATTTCAATATGGTTTCTGTTTTAATATGGTAACAAAACGTTTTAAGCTGAATAACATCTAGCAATGCTCAGCATTCGAACCACTTACTCAATGGCTAGAGTTACGTCATCAAGCAAGGTCCATAACTGCTTCAGAGTAATTACAATTTTGTGTTCGATTCAGTTTACTGGATTCTCTCCCCTTACAAAATCTTTTATATATTTTCTCTCTTTTTTCACTAATTCAAAAGACATTGCACGTTGATCAGATAATGTACAATTTTATTAATTTTGTTATTATTATGAAGGCGGCAAGCTGACAGAATCGTCAGCACAGCAGGCAAAGTGCTCTGAGTTCAAATTCCGCCATGGTCGACTGCCTTTCATTCTTTCGGGGTCAATAGAATGACAGTTCAACACTCGGTTGGATGTAATCAATTAACCCCATCCTCCAAACTTCGTTGCCTTCTGCCAAAATTATTATTATTATTATTATCTAAGGCGGTGTGCTGGCAGAATCGTTAGCACGCCGGGCGAAATGATTGAGTATTTCGTCTACTCTATGTTCTGAGTTCAAATTCCGCAAAGGTCGACTTTGCCTTTCATCCTTTCGGGGTCGATTGAATAAGTACCAGTTGCATACCGGGGTCGATCTAATCGACTCATCCTCTCCCCCAAAATTGCTGCCCCTGTGGCAGCTTTGAAACTATTGAAGTCGTTAGCATGCCAGGTGAGATGCTTAGCAGTATTTTGTCTGCCTCTACGTTCTGAGTTCAAATTCCACCAAGGTCGACTTTGCCGTTCACCCTTTTGGGGTCGATTGAATAAGTACCAGTTATGCACTGGGGGCAATGCATTTGACTTAATCCCCTTTCCCAAGCTGCCCTTGTGGCAAAAAATTTGAAATTGTTATTATAATTATTATTATTATTGTTGTTGTTATTAGTGACTATAAATTCCAAAACTGAAACGCGGAAGAAGTACAATATAAGTTTTGATATCCTCGATTTGAAAAGTCTCAAAACGAATTCAGTTCATCACGGCTGGAAATACTTCATCTTCATCCTCAAAGACGGTACCACATATCCAGCACTGCATTTTCATTCTGGTGGATCATCGGAATTTTTCTCCCTCCTCAGCCAACATGTTTGCATTCAGATGTAAGTGTTCTAGTTTTACATTATTCATCATTAAAAAAAAAAAAAAAAAAATAGATGCATTCATGGCCGACTGGTTAAGACGTTCACTTTGCAATCATATAATTTTAGTTTTGTCCACCACCCCCTTTGCCACTTTGTGGCACCTTGGGCAGGTGTCTTCTCTTGTAGCCCTGGGTTGACCTAAGTCTTGAGAATGCATTTGGTAGGCGAAAACTGTGGAAGCTGTCGTGTGTGTGTATCTATGTATGTGTGTGGTGTGGTGTGTCCCACACCATTTGACAACTAGTGTGTAACTTAGTGGTTTGGCAAAGGACACCACTAGAATAAGTACCAGACTTAGAAACAAGTACTAGAGTCGAGTTATTCAGCTAAACCACTCTAGGTGGTGCCCCAGCATGGCCATAGACCAGTGACTGAAACAAAAGATAAAAGGAAGTTATATGCAATTCAAATTTTCTGACTTCACAATCAATCCCAGTGTGTGACCCTTTCAAAGCTTTGTATTGAGTACTACTTTGTTAGTGGCACTTTGGCTCTACCTTCTGTCTCCGCAACTGTTCTTACTTGTCCCTATATAATATCCCTATTATATAGGGTAGTGAGCTGGCAGAATTGTTAGTACACCGGGAGAAATGCTTAGTGGTATTTCGTCTGCCTTTGCTTTCTGAGTTCAAATTACGCCGAGGTTGATTTTGCCTTGCATCCTTTCGGGGTTGATTAAATAAGTACCAGTTATGCACTGGGGTTGATGTCTGTCCTTGTTTGTCCCTTCTATGTTTAGACCCCTGTGTGCAATAAAGAAATAAATACAGGGTGTTCAAAAAGTCTCTCCGCAGTAAGTATTTTATTGCAGAATAAATATTTCTAAGATGGTAAAAAGACTGCAAAAGAATATATTAGACTCTTTACAAGACTTTAAAAAACTTAGTGAAATAGTAACCAAAGGGGTCCATAAGTATAAAAAGGGTGGAGAACTGTTGCTTTAGAGCAACGCTTCTTAAACTTTTTTCTTTTACAACCCCATTTTTCATCACAAGATTTTTCACAACCCCAAGTATTGAATATACATTTGTGAAATAACATGTAAACTGAAATTCAAGTGTTTGAATTTAATTTTCGCGACCCCAGTATTTCTCTTTGTGACCCATAGTTTAAGAAGCACTGCTTTAGAGGATCATCATCATTTTAACATCTGTTTTCCATGCTGTCATGGGTTGGACAGTTTGTCATACATTTGCAGAATCATTAGCACACCGGGTAAAATGCCTAGCGGTATTTTGTCTGTCTTTACGTTCTGAGTTCAAATTCGTCAAAGTCGGCTTTGCCTTTCATCCTTTTGGGGTCGATAAATTAAGTACCAGTTGCGTACTGGGGTCGATCTAATCGAGTGCTCCCTTTTCCCCAAAATTTCAGGCCTTGTGCCTAGAGTAGAAAAGTTTGACAGGAGCTGGCAAGGCCAGAGAGCTGCGCCAGGCTCCAGTTGTCTGTTTTGGTATGGCTTCTTTGGTTGGATGCCCTTCCTAATGCTAACCACCTCACAGTGTGTACTGGATGCTTTTTACATGTCACTGGCATGGGTGTATTATAGTTATCAAATGGCAACTGAGATCAACTCCACTTGAAAAGGGGAGATAATCTCAAAAATTCTCCAAATGTATGTGTACATCTTTTGATGTTCAAAAAATATAAGCATTGACAACATCAATAACCTAGGCATTTCTAGTAAAAAACAAAACAAAAAAAAAAGCTGTGGTTCTTTACCTGAAGTACATTGTAGTGGTGATTCGAAATTGAACCACTAGGTAACTGGTCAGACATCAGCGCTGAGCCTCAGTAGTTTCATGTGATTGGTCTATTAAGCAACCAATCAGTATCAAGCCATTGTGTGATTCAATCATCTAGACCTTTCTCCTTGTGCCCTATAAAAAGCCACTTTTGGTGGTAATTGCAGGATGTTGAGGCAGCTGCACATTGCATCTCCATTCCTTTCTCAGTCAGATGGTTGAGACAGGAACCTCCATTGCCACATGTGGGGCCAGCCACAGATTTCTGACTCAGTAAGCTTGTTGTAAACCCCAAGCTGTACATCTCCCCCAGTATGTAATTATTGCTGTTATTATTTGTAAAAGGCCATAATAAAATGATAAATCTTCCGTTAATTGTTCCTGGTGTTGTCCAGTTACTTCTTCACACAGCGCAAGAGAAACATTTTCATTCAACAACTTAACCAGTCACCACCTCAGACCAGCCAACAAGCACAAACTATCCTTTGCCACTCTTACCAACTTAAATACAGTGAGTGTCTTGTTGAAAACCTGTAAACATTGATACTTTGTTCATTTTTAACATCCTTTTCCCCATACTAGCAGGGGTAGGTGTGTAAGATTGCTGAGGGACTGTTTTACAGTCAAATGCCCTTCCTCTTGGTAACTTTTACCTGTTTATCAAGTGAGAGATCTCTTATTTTACACATTTTTGAAGGCACCAAGCAATTGAACTATTGCACCACTTGTAGCATGCAACATTCATAGGACGCAGATGTATGCAGACACAAACACACACGCGCGCACGACAAGCTTCCTCCATTTTCCATCTACCAAAGGTTGGATAAGGCCCAAAACTGACACACTAGTGCTTTTGAATAAAAATCCTCTGGTACTTATTCCACCTGAGTTACACTGACCATCCCTTGTCACTTTCACTGTCATATAAACAGAGGACTAATGATTGTCTCATTGAAAACCTGCTTTTCCATGCTTGCTTGCCGCAGTTTGTTGTGGCTGCTTGTCTGTTGCAAACCCTCACCTGTTTCTAAGGCAAGGTAATATTACCCCACGGTCAGACCTATTTTTGCAGAATATCAGAAATGAATGACACTGGATGACAGTAACACTCATCACACACACACACGACAGGTTTCTTTCAATTTCTGTCTACTAAATACACTCACAAGGCTTTGGACAGCGAGTTCTTTATTCAAAGATACATACCCAAGGTACTACACAGTAAAAATACACATTTAGAGCTTTTATGCAGTTTTCATTTGCCAATTTCCTTTCACAAGGTATTGCTCCCTCAACTGGTATAATAGAAGAAATTTGCCAAGCAATGAGATTGAACCTTCAACCACGTGATAAATATACTGAGTCTGTTCTGGTGGTTGATTTTTGGAAGGGCGCTTGGTCATAATCACATTCTTCAAGAGTAACTATATGGTATTGCAAAACCCTGTCATATCTGGTGCAGATGTCCTACCTTATTCTGTGTTCAAACTGGCTCGATTAGACCTCTCATGCATACCCCACAATGTCATTCTGAAAGTAAGCAATCATATTGTTGCAATCCTGAAGTCGTGAGAAAATACGATTATCAAAAGAAAGTGAATAGATTACTTTTGACAGAGGAATCTGAATGCTTAATGGGTTAAAGAAATGTATTCTGCAGTGGTGGCCATCTGGTCTTGTTTCTATGTGAGAAATTGTCAGCTTCTCTTTGTAACCTGGACCATTGGCCCTGTTTCCATGCCTAGATCTTCTACTTTCATATGACTAATGTCTTTGGAGAAAATCTGAACATTACAAACATCTTGTTACTGTAAAAAATTTGTTTTATTTCTTGTCAATTTCTGTAATTTGTAGGTCACCGAACGACAACCGCCTGTGGATAGTGGAAGATCATGACCCTGGTATGCTCTCTGAATCATTTGATAAACTGAACTTGTTTACCGATTCTTCAGAACATTTAGTATCGGTAAGTTTAATCTTTTTTTATATTTTGTATTTTCTGTCTAGCTTGGAGAACAAGATTTGTGCTATGGTAGCTTTGGACCTCTGAATGAGATGCAGCAGCAACTGTCTTCCCCACCACACTTGCGTCTTTTGACAGATGCTGAATTTGTTGGTTTGACGGGAGTGAATCTCTTCCCCCTTGATATGGGAGTGGTTGTCTGGTATAGGGAAAACTTTCTGCTTCGTAACATAGTCATGCAGCTGTTTGGGTTTTAAATATTTTCTGATCTCAAATGGAAACCCAAAATATGATGTGACCTTGCCTAAAGAGATTTTTATACTTTCAGGTTTATAAAGCTTTCTATGGTCCCTACCCTGTGAAGAAACCTTGTGTGAGTACCTAGGTGCATTGAACAGTTTCACCCTACACTTCGTAGCTCTTGTGTTTCTGCAAGGCAATAGTTTATAACGAGCACTTTTGCACTTGATATCCTTAATTTGCTAAACAGCTCACGTCCTGACAAAATGGTACCATTGGTTCTCTGAGGGAAACAATGGGGACAAAAATCTTTTTCTTCCATTCAGCTTCAAAGTGGTTTATTTATTTTCTTCTGTTGCTCTCTCCATTTGGAAGTTTTACATCTTCCTCTGCTTCATTGCTGCTGTCTGCATCTACCTGCATTTTAACGTGCCAACGAGGGAGTGTTTATGTCGTCATTCAGCTTGGTAGAAATAGCAGCAAAATCTCCCTCAAACCACACATTCATCTTCATCATCATTTAATGTTTGTTTTTCCATGCTGGCATGGGTTGAACAGTTCAACAGGATCTGGCAAGGCAAAAAGCTGCATCAGGCTCCGCTTGTCTGTTTTGGCGTGGTTTGTATGACTGGATGCTCTTTACATGGTACCAGCTCAAGTGTTTTTCATGTGGCACCAGCGTACATGCTTCTTACATGGCACCGGCAGGGTCATCAAAAGACAAAGACTTCTTAGCTGAGAGAGGAAGTGGAACCAAGGAAAGCGGCTGTTAGCCTAGTGAGAGGTTAGAGGTTACCTTAGAAAAAGCACAACCCCTTCGACAATGTAGGCCAGGGTTTAATGTTTTTAAGAAAGGACGGTCATGGTTTGAATGCCTTTGAACACATCTGTTCAGTCTAAATTAGAATGGATCTAAAACAAGGGCAGTATTTTTTGAGATGTGGTGGCATTTAGTCTTGGCACCATTTCATTTAATACGTCAAAGATTCCTAATCTAAGTTTTGGAATCCCTTTTTATATTTGAATTAAAATTCTTCACTCAAAACATAAACCTGGGAAATGTCAGTGGTTTGACCCGTGGCTTCTAATATTAAATAGAAATGGGATATGAATTTGTTTACTATTTTAAAAAATCTTGTTTATCTTGTTTTAGTCATTAGACTGCGGCCATGCTGGGGCATCGCCTTGAAGAATTTTTAGTTGAATCCACCCCAATACTTACTTTTTTTTTTTAAATTCTAAAACCTGGTACTTTTTTCTATTGGTTTCTTTTGCTAAACCGCTAAGTTCTGGGGATATAAACGTATCAACACCAATTGTCAAATGGTGGTGGGTGACACACACACACATACACGAGTTTCTGTTTCTGTCTACCAAATCCATTCACAAGGATTTGGGTGGCCCGTGGCTTTAGTAGAAGACACTTGCTCAATTTTCTATACAGTGGGACTGAACCCAGAACCATGTAGTTGAGAAACAAGCTTCTTACTACACAGCCACGCTTACTTTCCTTGATGTTCGTACTAACCACTCTCTCCTCTACCAAAGTAAACGACCTCTGACCCATCTTCCATGCTGGCCAAATAAATCAAAGCAGTTGGAAATGATTGAGGAACCAAGACAAAGGAGGTAACAAGTAGCCCCCTCCCTTCGCATTTCACCTAAGCCAAATCTTGCTACAGAGTCACCTTGAATGCATTCACCAAACAGTTATACACACAAAGTAGGAAATAATGAAATCACTAAGTCATCATCATCATCACCATCATTTAAGGCCCACTTTTCCATGCTTTTGTGGATCAGATGGAATTCATTGAGGCAAATTTCCTACAGCTGGATGCCTTTCCTGTACCCAACTTTTTTCCCCCAAAATTGGGAATGAATGACACACATTTACACCAGTGGTTCTCAACCAATTTTTATCAACAGACTCCTTTGATTACTATTTTATTCTGGTGGACCCCTATAACCATTCAATCTTTAAAAACTAGTTTTATAGACACTTCTTTCAAAATTCCTGTTTTGCTTTCCACAAATTAACTTGTGTAGTTTGAACTATTAAAATGTTGGTGAAAGAAACCTCCCTATTTCTACATGTAAAGCAAAATTTGTTCCTTTACCCATCGTATCCTGTTTTGGATCCCCAATTTACTATTTTTCTTGTGCCATCATCATTGTCGTCGTTTAACGTGCCTTTTTGCATGCTGGCATGGGTTGGACGGTTTGACTGGGGACTGGGAAGCCAGGAGGCTGCACCAGCCTCTGGCAAAGTTTCTACAGCTGGATGCTCTTCCTAACGCCAACCACTCCGAGAGTGTAGTGGGTGCTTTTACGTGCCACCTGCACGAGAGCCAGTCAGCAGCCCTGGCAACGATCACGCTTGGATGGTGCTTTTAACATTCCACTGGCATGAGTGCTAATCAGGTGGTACTGTCATCGACCACATCAGCGATTCTGATTTCACTTGCCTCAGTAGGTCTTCACAAGCAAAGTTTATTGTCAAATGAATGAGGGGTATCCATAAGCGGGCTGGTTATACACCACTGGCATAGGCCACGGGTTATGGTCTCACCTGGCTTGTCGGGTCTTCTCAAGCACAGCATATCTCCAAAGGTCTCGGTCACTAATCATTGCCTGGTTGAGGCCCAATGTTTGAAGATCGAGCTTCACCTCCTCATCCTAGGTCTTCCTGGGTCTACCTCTTCCACAGGTTCCCTCAACTGCTTAGGGTGTGACGCTTTTTCACACAGCTGTCCTCATCCATTCGCATCACATGACCATACCACTGCAGTCGTCTCTCTGGCACACCATATCTGATGCTTCTTAAGTCCAACTTTTCGCCAAAAATCCTATATGGATCCTAGTTGAGAACTATTGGTTTACAACATGCTTGACAAGACCCATTGAGCTGATCAAAATTGCAGTTAAGGCAGATACTGGTGCCATGCAAATTAGCACCCGTGCTAGCGGAATGTAAACGCACCCAGTGTCACACAAATGGCACTTGTGCCGGTGGCACATAAAAGCTCCTGTTACACTCTTGGAGTGGTTGGCCTTATGAAGGGCATCCAGCCATAGAAAGCCATGCCAAATCAGACTGGAGTCTGGTGCAGCCTTCCAGCTGGCCAGCCCCGGTCAAACAGTCCAACCCATGCCAGCATGGACAATGGACGTTAAATGATGATGATGATGGCATGATGTCAAGACAAGGAAACACAAACATACACTTATGCACTTAAACAAAGGCTTCTTTCAGTTTCCGTTACCATATCCACTCACAAGGCTTTGGTCAGCCCAGGGTTATAGAAGACATCACTTGCCAGAGGTATCACACAGTGGGACCAAAACCCAGGACCATGAAGTCGGAAGCAACCTTCTTAACCCCAGCTGTGTCTATGCATTTAGTGTTGTGCTTTGAGGGAGATTTGAAGGCTATTTCTAGCAAAAGTGAATGACTACTTATAGGCTCCTCTCATTTGATTTCTTTTTCCTTTTTTTTTTTTACATGTAAGGGAGGCATCCCTGTTCTCCTGTTGGAGATTCCATGGGTTCTCAATTAGAATCTGCCATCAAAATATCATAGAAAGATTTAAAACTCCTGAGTAATTCTTATGATCCCCCCACCCCTCGCAATTGCTCCTGCTTCTGTGAAACAAATCTTCTGTTTTAAAGTGATCTAATTAAAACTTTATCATCAAAATTTCATTTTAAGTTAAGTTCCAAATTTTGATAAATTCTTCATTATTCTCAAAATAATTTACGGGGATGTAAACACACCAGCATCGGTTGTCAAGTGATGCTGGTGAGAGGACAGACAGACAAGCACATACCTATGTACACACACGCATATATATATATATATATACACACATGACGGGTTTCTTTCAGTTTCCGTCTACCAAATCCACTCACAAGGCCTTGGTTGCCCTGAGGCTATAGTAGAAGACACTTGCCCAAGGTGCCATGCAGTGGGACGGAACCTGGAACCATGTAGTTGGTAAGCAAACTACTTACCACACGGCCACTCCTGCACCTATGAGCCAAAAATAATGTGAAAAAATATACAGTACTGTTTCTTATTTCTTTACTGCCCACAAGGGGCTAAACATAGAGGGGACAAACAAGGACAGACAAAGGGATTAAGTCGATTACATCGACCCCAGTGCGTAACTGGTACTTCATTTATCAACCCCGAAAGGATGAAAAGCAAAGTCAACCTTGGCAGAATTTGAACTCAGAACGTCACAGCAGACGAAATACCGCTAAGCATTTCGGCCACCGTGCTAACATTTCTGCCAGCTCGCTGCCTTACTGTTTCTACTTTGCAGATTTTCATCTATCATGGGGTGTTTTGGAACATAACACCCTTGATAGTTGAGGGTTTACTGTAATTTCGTTTAGTCCCAATATGTTACTGGCTGATCCTATTGAGCTGTGAGAGACACAGTGTAGTTGTCTCCCCCTATCTATTCTCATTCTTTCCGATTGACTCAAATGAAGTACTACTTCTCCATTATGATCGGCTGAGTAACAGTGAGCAGTGTTGCCATGTCTAAAACCAATTGCTCAAACCATTCCACGTGTGCTCTTTGTTTTATTCCCTTCCCATCTCCCCCCTACACCCTTGCAACCATTACCCACCCACACTCTCAGTTCTTCTGTCCCCATTCACAACTAGCCAGCGCTGGATTAAGCACGTGCTTAACCCTTTCGTTACTAACCCGGCCGTTGCCGGCCGAAAAAATTTTTGGTTCATAAGACTAACCTGGCCGAGCGTACCCATTGTTATTTAAATGTATATTTGAACCCAATTCTCGTTAATACATTCGTTAAAACACCTGATTTCACTTTGCAAACAGTTGAGTTATTGTCTCCCACATTGTTTGGCGTGATATTTGAACTCAGGGAATTTTGGAAGATTTTTTTCCACATTTTTTGCGGCGTTGATTTTTTTCAACTTTGAAGATGGAGAGGAGTTTCATGCTATCAAGCAGTGATTCCGAATTTGAAGGTTTTTCAACAGAAGATATGGAGATATCGAAGAAAAGAATGAATGAGCTATGAAGAATGTAAACAAACCGGAAAAAAAAAGATAGCTTGCGGTTTCCTGCAACTGTAGATGAAATACGGGCATTTTTTGCCATAAATATTATTATGGATATTAGACAGTTACCCAGAATAACAAATTACTGGAGCGATCAGGAACCTTTTGGCGATGAATATATTTCCAGTATTATGAACGAGTACGATTTGTGAAGCTGAATGAATATTTACATGTGAGAGACACTAGCAGTACCCCCCCCCCCAGTACGTGGAGAACTTTGAGACAAAAATTATGCAATAGAATTGATTAAGAACCCTTTCTTTAATTATGTTCCAAATATCACATTAATATGTTGATAAATAAAAAAGTTACAGGTGTTCAATGAGACTAGTCTAAATTCATGATTATTTTAGAATTTAATTGAAACTCATGAGGGGTGTATTTTGGTCAGAAATATAGTAACGAAAGGGTTAAGGCACCAAGGGAAGTGGGGCACCACAGAAATGGGAAATGGTGATTCCTAGTCTTGCAAGCCATTTGTGCTGGTATCATGAAACAAGTTGCTGTGAAATGGTTGTCGGATCTTGTCAAACCCATGACACCATTGAGCATCATCATTCAGCGTCCATTGCCCATGCTGGTATGGGTTGGACAGTTTGACTGGGCTGGCACGCCGGAAGGCTGCACCAGACTCCAGTCTGATCTGGCATGGTTTTCTCCGGCTGGATGCCCTTCCTAGCGCCAACCACTCCAAGAGTGTAATGTGTGCTTTTATGTGCCACCAGCATGGGTGCCACCGGCATGGGTGCCATCTGTGTGCCAATTTGCATGACACTGGTATCTGCCACAACTGTGATTTCAAGCACGACATAATGCCAAAGGTCTTGGTCATTGACTCCGTGAGGCCCAACACTCAAAAGGAACTCAGCCACAACATTTACATTAAATGACGATATATACATTAAGATTCTTTCAGTTTCCATTTACCAAATGCACTTACAAGGATTTGGTCAGCAAGTGTAGATGACAGTTACCCAAGGTGCTGTGTAGTGGGACTGAACCCCAAACCATATGCATGGGAAGCCAGCTTCTTAACCACACAGCCATGCCTTCAATAAAATCTATAAATATAAAAAGGGAAAATTTCTCTTTTGTCTTTTTCAGAAATTTATCCATGATCCATACACGACTACATTGGGAGGTTTTTCAAAAGTCACGAGTTTCTTCCGAGATGCTCTCCTACAACCGTCTCACATGAATTCTCGTCCACTTGATGAAATAGCTGTCATGTTTAACGAAGACTTACCTGGCATGGAGATTAACCAACAAGACGAACCAGGTTTTGAAGTTATCACAAAGGTATATTGTTTGTCTTTTTTTAACCTTAGGTTATTATGAGATTTTTGATGTATCTTTTTTTTTCTTTCCTTTCTTCTCATTAAAAGAACTGTTTAAGACGACCTTTTATTCAATTCTTAATTTTTTTAGTATCCGAAACGATTTATATCGAGTAAGTTGGTAAGTAGTGTTTTAAGAATTGCTAGTTTTATTTTAGTTCAAATGGTTAGTGTCGGAGGAAGAAAAGGAGAGGAAGGATGAAATCGGATGGGGTTTCCTCTTGTAGTTTGTGAATGATAGTGTTGTTGGTTATAAAGTTTCAGCAAGTCAGTCACTTGTTCACTGCTTTTCTGACAGAGCAACAATAACGAGAGTGTCTATAATTTGGTGTGGAACAAATATCTCAAGGGACTTTGTTCTTAGAGCACAAGTTTCTCAGTTTTCTTCTTGACGTTTTTATTCTTTCACTGATACTCGCAAGAGTGGCTGTGTGGTAAGTAGCTTGCTTACCAACCACATGGTTCCGGTTTCAGTCCCACTGTGTGGCACCTTGGGCCAACCAAAGCCTTGTGAGTGGTTTTGGTAGACAGAAAGTGAAAGAGGCATGTCGTATGTGTATATATATATATATATATATATATGTATATATATGTATATATATATATATGTGTGTGTGTGTGTATGTTTGTGTGTCTGTGTTTGTCCTCCCAACATCATTTGACAACCAATGCTAGTGCGTTTACATCCCCATAACTTAGTGGTTTGGCAAAAGAGACCAATAGAATAAGTACTAGGCTTACAAAGAATAAGTCCTGGGGTCAATTTGCTTTAGCATGGCTGCAGTCAGATGACTGAAACAAAGTAAAAGAATATATCAGTGAAAGGCACGCATGCACACACACTCACACACACACACAGTCATGCACGCACACACACATGCACACAAGGCTTTGCACAGTTTCTGTCCACCAAATTCCATGTACAAGCTATTGGTTAATCCAAGGCTATGCAAAGTAGAAGACGCTAGCCCAAGATTCTGCACATAGGGTTTGACCCTGGAACCACATTTTTTCAAAGCAAACCGCTTAACCACGTAGCCATAAATCCCTTAATATTATTCACCATTCTTAAAGTTCCTTCCAGCCAGGGCTTAAACCCAGTTTCCATGGTGATGGAATGAGATGACTACTGCCCCTGGATAGGGTGCTAGTCTCACAGGCCACTTTCTCTTTCAGACAATCTGGTACCTATTTCTCATACTAGGGGTAAAAGCTTACTGCTAAGATTCATGCCAAAATGCCTGCAACAGATATGACTTCAAAGTTTATAAGTTAGGAGTGCCAGTGCCAGTGCCACCGGACTGGCTCCCATGCTGGTGGCACGTAAAAAGCACCATTCAAGCATGGTTGATTCCAGTGCTGCCAGACTGGCCCTCATGCAAGGAGCGCGTAAAAAGCACCGACTACACTCTCGGAGTGGTTGGCATTAGGAAGGGCATCCAGCTGTAGAAACATTGCCAGATCAGATTGGAGCCTGGTGCAGCCTTCTGGCTTGCCAGTCAAACTGTCCAACCCATGCCAGCATGGAAAGCGGATGTTGAATGACGATGATGATGATGGCATGTTATTCTTCTCCCCAAAGTTTGGCATTTGAAACACATCATCCAAGTATCAGAGGTCATGTTAAAAGATTTTAAGTAGTTTGTTTGTGTTATAATACAAAGTCCAGTGTATATTCTCTTGTTGGTGTCTGTTTCTTTTGTTGTTGTATAAATATATCTTTTAACTTCTTGGCTTACATAGAAACCTCTATAACCAGAAAATGTTCACCTAAGACTGGGGGGGGGGGGGGAGTGAAAAGGAAATGGTGAAATGTGCACAATTCCAGCCACAATAGAGACAGGCAGACATGTGAAAATAATTTCAAACTTGTTCCATTTCAAATGTTTTATGGAAATCACATGAATGCACGAGAGAAAAAGGACCCCTTGTTTTCTTTTATGAATCGATAGAGTGTTACTTGTTTTCTTTTGAAATAGTGAACAATGTATCTTTTCTTTATTTAATTCCCTTCTTTTCCACAAGAACGGTAACTGTAGTTTGATTACAAAGTCATGTCTGTAGATGCTTGCATTTTTAATGATGTCTGAAAATTTGGTGGCACCGATCCTGAAAGATTCATTCCCCCACCCCTCTAGTTGTGTTGTGTTCTTCATGCATGGTTCTTCATTTTGTCCATGTTGATTGTTGATTAAATTAGTATTTTTAAAATTTATTCATATATACAGAAATAAATGTCTTTTATTATCAAACGCATGATAATGCTAATAAATAGCATGAACAGGATAAATTATCCATACATTGCAGAAAAATACGTCACCGGCCAGCCATGAGACTCAAACTCACATCCCTGTGATTACGCGTCAAGTGCTTTACCATTAAGCTAAACTGCCCAGTAATGAATTCTTCTGCTGTTTTAGAACTTATAAATTTAGCTTTATAAGACGCTATGGATAATTTATCCTGATCACGCTATTTATACCATTATCACACGTTTGAGAATAAAAAAATTTATTTCTGTATCTTTCGATACATCTCAACACTTCTAAAAACAAACTTTGTTTACTTTCATCGTAAATTATTTATATATATATATATATTTTTTTTTTTGCAAACAGTTAAAAGTAGACCTTCCTAATATCCTAGGTTTCAGTATTTGGTAAAATGTGTTCATTTCAGGGTCACAAGATTGCTGTTGTATCCTCCTCCTCCTCCTCATCATCATTGTTTAACGTCTGCCTTACATGCTGGCATGGGTTGGACGGTTTGACAGGAGCTGACCAGGCTGAAGCCTGTCTGGTGTGGCATGGTTTTTACAACTGGATGCCCTTCCTAACACCAACCAACCAACCAGCAGTGTGTATAATAAAGTTCTACTCAGAAGAGAATGTGTTTGAGATAAGTAGGGTATGGCACGAATAGATTTCTTTTGGAATAAAAACAGACCATTATCTCCCCCCCCCCCCCCCCAAGGAAGGGAAGGAGCAAAACGGCTGAGATTGAGAAGTTTGCTTCTTAACCACATGGCTTTAGGTTCTGTATCACTTTACAACACCTTTGGAAAATGTCTTTTATAATCCCAGGTTGATGAGTTTGGGAGATGGAAACTGAAAGAAGCCTATTGTGTGTTAATGTTAACTACCTGTAGTTGCAGCTCAGCTCCAAACAGTGACGTCACCCTTTGTAGCTGGGTTGCAACTGGTGATGTTTGCTGACATTCCCTGTCAGCAGAATCCTCTAACTCAGCAACTCTCTCAAATTCCTCAAGAACAGAAAAACAAATCCTGTACTTGAAAAATAGATACAAGTTGGAGACAGAATATACAGCCCTAAAAATCCTGCACCTGCAAGCTAAGCCAGCGTGGGAAAACAAGGAATATATGAAACGAATGATATTGTTTGTTCATTTGGTTTTCATGAGAGTATGGTTTGGGCAGAAGCAGATTTTGAAGTGGGTTTTTTATGGCCAAATCTAACTCCTGTAGCCAACTCTTACCTGTTTTTCCAGAAAGAGATTCTTATTGCAGAGAATTCAAAAGCACGAAGCTAGGAGGGGTTTTTGTCTTGCAAGTTACTTGGTCGGTGCTGGTGCCTTGTAAAAAGCACTGATGTTAGTGCAAGATAGGAGGCAATTGTGCTGGTGCCATGTAAAATGTACTGGTAATGGTGCTATGTAAAAAGTGCCTAGTGGTTGGCATTAGAAAGGGCATCCATTCATAGAAACCATGTCAGAGCAAACAATGGAGCCTGGTGTGATCCCTAATATTACCAGCTCCTGTCAAACCCATACCAGCATGGAAAATGGACATTGATGATGATGAAAGCTAATGGATAATTTTGTTGACCAAATTTCACCTGTTGAGTCAAGGAACTTGAAATGGTTTTATAAACATTCCTGAAAATATTCATATAACAGGATTCTTTTAGTTTCTGCCTTCTCGACTCCTTCACAAAGTATTGGTAGACTGGAGGGGGGGGGGTTAGAATAGAAGACAAATGGTCAGTGTGTCATGTAGTGGAATTAGAACCTAGAACTCATCGGTAGTCCATTTCATTAGCAATATGATCTTAAAGGTATTAGGTAATCCAAGAAGTTCCTCTAGAATATACTGCTCAATGACAAAAGTGTTTTGAGTTACAATGAGAAATATGATAAACTGATACATCGAGGCCCTTCGGGTTTTTTCCTTGTGCAAACCAAATGTCCAAGACTTTGTATTTGCATATCATTTGACAAAGACTAAGGTTGATGATTAAAAAAAAAATCTAGCTTTAACCCAACCATGACCTACCATATCCATTTGTAAATGTCAGGTTTTATATAAATGTTTTTCTGTTGCATTTTTCCTTTTTTGATATCAAATTTGTTTTATATTTTACATTCTGTATATTGTTTATATTGTGTGCACGGCAAAAGTTGGATGTCTGCATGTATGTACATGTGTATGTAGCATGTATTACTAAATACACACACCTCCTCCAAATACAAAAAAACATACACTCTACTGTAATATACTCTCGACAAATCTCTTAACCCCTTCGTGCTGATCGTCCGTTTAAACTGACCCTTAATTTTTAAGGGTATAAGACAAATACTTGACACAAATTGTTATTTGTGTATGATCTGTATCAAAGAATGAAACAAGTTCTGAATGAAATGGATTTCAATGAAATTTTTTCAGCTGTTACTTTGGTCAGAATAATATCTGTGAATTTTTCAGGCAATTTTATTCACAAGAAAAATTTCGGCACAAAAGGGTTAAACAATTACATCATAAAATATATGACTTGTTGATTGTATATACAACATGATTGATATTCAGGAAGGTCTGCCTGTCTTTCTTTTCTCTTAATGCCAAGCACCCTCCACCCCTTCAGTCTTTGTCTATCATATGGCCTTACTTTATCATCTCCCTCTCTCTCACCTTGTCCTTTCATCATTATCCTGTTAACGTCCACTTTTCCATGCTTGCATGGGTCAGACAGAATTTGTTGAGATAGGTCTTGGTCTTCTAAACCTGAATGCCCTTCCTGTTTCCAAGCAAGGTAATATTTCCCCATGGCTGGACATGTTTTTCACACAAGACTGGAAATAAATAACCTCACCTGTATGATGATATTCATCTACAAGTATCACCTGAATGTCAAGACTGAGGTATACACACAGACACACAGAGTTTTGTCTACCACATCCACTCACATGATTTTGTCACATATTCTCTGTCATAAGGCCCTTTCTCTCTTTTTACCATCTCTGTCTTTCTCATGCCCTTCCTTTGTCACATCCCCCCCTCTCTCTCTCTCAGACCTCCTGTATATTGTTAAACTTGTAATATATATCCTATCTCATACACATTTATACACACTTTCATGATTTAACCATCAAACCTAGATATGTTTTTTTGTTTTTTTATTTTTATCCTTGTTTTATTCATGCATGTTGCCTCTCTCTCACATTCTCCTCTTTTAGAGCCCCTAATTTTCTTCCCATATTTGCCTGTGCATGCTTGCATCATTTGATCCTCCCTTTATTAAAATTCATCTTCCAGTCCTATTTCTTTCATCTACCTGTTTCCCCACCATCGCAATAGCTGAGGTTCTGGACCCATTTCCCCCCTCCCCTCTTTTCTCCCAGACTTCTTCAGAAATCAGAGAGAGAAACAACAATTCCAAGTTTTCATATTTTTTGTTGTATTTTTATTTTTACTTTTATTTAAATCAGTGTTTCTCAACCAATTTTTTTTTGCCTCTGGATCCCTGTGATTCAAATTCCACAGAGGTCGACTTTACCTTTCATCCTTTCAGGGTCGATAAATTAAGTACCAGTTGTGTACTGGGTTCGATCTAATCGACTGGCACCCTCCCCCAAAATTTCAGGCCTTGTGCCTTTTGTAGAATTTTGTCAAGAATTTGTTAAAATATTTTGTCTGTTGTAGAAGTATTATTGCACATATTTTAACAACCAAATCGTATAAGGATCCCCAAGGGTTACGTGGACCCTGGTTGAGAACCACTGTTTTAAATGATAAATTCAAGCTACCGGTATTTTTTTGTTTTTGTTTTTTTTTTCTTTTCCCCAACTTTCTTTCTTTCAGAAACCAGACAAAGTACACTCAGTCAGGTTTAGACAGAACAATCAAACCAAGTTCAAAAGGGTAAAAAAAAAAAAAAAAATTAACAAAAATAAAATCTAAAAAATAAACGTAAAACATCTAGGAAAGCTTTATTATTTGGTTTGAATAACTCCACTGCTAACCACCAGTTCCTTCTCTGGAACAGTAGCTCTTCATTTCAGTAGACTAGTTTAGTGTGTGTGTGTGTGTGTGTGTGTTTTACTGGTACACTATTTCTATCACCCACAGTCACTGCACTTTTATCAACAAAACTATAACCCTTATTTCTTATTTGTGGACTTTAGTGCATAACCTTAGGTTTAATGCTTTTTGAATTTGCTATTTTCAAATACTCAACATAGAAAATGGTGTTAAAACGTTTCCATTTTGGATTTGGCAATGTGAGATTTTATAAGACTTATAACATTTTACTGGTATGCATGTGTGTGTGTGTGTGTGTGTGTGTGAATATATATATGTATTTCTGTGAGTGTTAGAGGTTGGGAAACCAACCAAGGGATAATGCCTATCCAATATATTGCTGGTAGTGTTCCCAATTATTCATACCCAAATGCTGGTTATTGTGTGGCAATCTCGCAATATGGGCGGGGGTAAAAAGTGGTTTACCCTTAATTTCTATGGCAAATAAGAAAATGGAGAAGATACAAAACGACATACATCAGCCGGTAGACATTCCAGTGTGTCTATTTATTCCAAAGCATTCGAAAGTATTAGAAGAAAACAAACACATGTAGTAAAATTATGATATATAATGAGGAGACGTGTTATTCTGTCTCTAAATTATATGTTAGTGTTTTGGCATAGCCACTGATGAGAACTTCGCGTAGCAAATTATTTTATTTGCTAATTAGAATTTGAAACCTAGCTATGGCTGTACAAAACAAGGTAAAAGTTTTTATTTTTCATTCCTTTCAAAATTGCTCTTAAATGTGGTTTTGGATGTTTTGACTGCTCCTTCTAGCAAGTAAGGCTGCCTGTTAAGGGTCGCCTCTTTTGTGTTTAAATGTACACTAATTTTATATATATATATACACACACACACACACACACACACACACACACACACACACACACACACGCACAGGTGGATAGTTAGGTTGGCCATTTAGGATTTTTATCTGAATTATCATCATCATCAAACATCCGTTTTCCATGCTGGCATGGGTTGGGTGGTTTGACAAGGTGGCAAACCAGAGAGCTGCACCAAACACCAACTGTCTGTTTTGGCATGGTTTCTACAGCTTGATGCCCTTCCTAATGCCAACCACTTCATTTATTGATGAAGCTCTTGTATGAAGTCTCGAAGTTCTATTCAGGTCTTTGGAAATGGTCTGGTGGAGTCAAAAGGCATTGGAATTAGTATATCTTGTCATCTATTTTTGTGTGAAATGTTAAAAGTGTTGCTTAGATTGGCTTTAAAATGTTATCCTGCTGCAATTAGAACCTATATATCTATTTTTGTACACTGGTGGTTTGTTGTCATAATCTCGGTAGATGTTGGTGCTCGTAGATTCAAGGTTTTGCTGACTGGCACTTGAATCCAACACTCCAGCATTTAATATCTTAGAACAATGAAGCCTACAATGGGCTAACATTTATACATCTGTACCTTATTCTGTCGGTATATAATTCAGTATTTTTTATTATGGAAACTGGTAGAAGCTTTAGCTATAACTAGTAAACAGTCTGGCTTGGAAAAGGAATATACTTTTGTGTATGTGTGTGTGTGTGTGTATAGTGATGTATTCTGTGTTTACTCAAGTGCAGTGCAATTTCAAACATAATGTGGTCCCTTTTTGTATCTTAAAAATTTATCTGTAGTATAATAATAGCCACCGATGTTAACCCTGGTATTTTTGGTGTTTTATTTTAAATTTCTGGCATCATGTACGAGTAAATACAGTACATATAAACACACGTGCATACATAGACTTGTGTGTGTGTGTGTATATATACATATATATACAATATCTCAAATTTGGAATTCTAAGAAAAATATACTTTTGCAGAATCTACTCTCAATATACAAAGCAATCAACCAAATATAAATTAAAGATGATAAATGCCTATCATAAATATATACACACACACTTATATATATACACACATGCACACTTATATATTTTAGTGCTTTGAATTTTCTAGCATTTTGCAAGTAACATCAAAAATTAAAATCCTGTGTGAGAGACCTGGTTTTCTCCACGGCCATTTTACTTAATCTTTTTTTACGATATTATTATTCCAAATTCTTGGGACCAGTGTGTGTGTATATATACACACATATATATGAGACACACACACACATATAACTCTTAAACTAACTCTCTCCAAGTGTTTTCCAATGTTTTTTTTTTTGGCATGCTTTATTTTAACTTTGCTCACGTTTTGCATTTATATACCACCCTCCTGTATAATAAACCCCCAAACTACCCCCTGTTTGGTGTAACTAGTAGTTTATGCTGGCATGGTTTTCTTTTAACTGCTTTTTTCTTATATTTTTCTCATTACTGCTTTTATATTTTTATTTCAATGTAATTTGTTTTTGTTTTATTTTTCAAAGATTTTTGACAAAATATTTCAAAATTTGTTGTTGTTTGAACCATTTTAAAATCTATGTTTGCGGAATTCTAATCTAATTTTTAATTCCTGAATCTTTTATGTGTCTTTTACCGAGAAATAATTCTTCCACTTGGACTCAATCCTTTCAGCCACTTTCTTCATTTGTTATCTCTGTGAGTAAAAAATGTCACAAGCCACCTAGGAACCTTCTCCGTAGTTATTCAGCTGCTAAATTTCTCAATTCACACCTTACCGCCACCACCATCATCATTTAATGTCCGTTTTCCAATCTGGCATAGGTTGGACAGGAACTGGTAAGCTGGAAGGCTGTACCAGGTTCCAGTAATCTATTTTGGCATGGTCTCCACAGTTTCCTGACACCAACCATCTTTTAACAAAATGGATGCATTGAACATTACCATCCAGAATATACTTTGTGGACTCTCTTGTGACGGATGTGGGTTTTGCAGTTTCTTGCTGAAAAACCTGCTCAGATGGTTTGTTTATAGTGATCAAACATATGCGCTGTACATCATTTCACTCCCTCCATCAAATTGGTGTTACCTGTACAGGTGCATGGTGTGCCCCCTCATCAGATGTTGAAGTAATTGCAGAGCATCATTGACTGATATGGAGTAAAGATTGTTTGCCAACATAACATGGCAGCCCTGGTTTAGGATGAATGTTGCTGTAATTTAGCCCCAGGAGACATCGTCTCCAGCCGGGCATATGACACGATCTGTGTCCTTATATTTTCGAACAAGGGAATCTAGCACCCACCACTCAGCTCAAAACAATATCTGTGTATCACAATTTCCGGGTTATTTCCCTTCATCAGCTGAACAATTATTCTTTGCTAATAAAAGGAAATAACCCGGAAATCGTGATACACAGATATTATTTTGAACTGAGTTGGGGTGCTAGATTCCCTTGTTTGAAAATATAAGGACACAGATTGTGTCGTATAGCCAGCTGGAGATGATGTCTCCTGGCGCTAAATTACTGCAGCATTCGTCCTAAACCAGGACTGCCATGTTATGCCAGCAAACAGTCTTTACTCCATAGTACTGTTGCTGAATATCTCTCGGTGTGAGATTTAAAAATAGTAGTTTTCTGATTGACTGATGTTTTGCTCAAGAACAAAACGTGTTACTTGTTCTGGGGATTGAAACCTTGGTCTTTAGGTTGTCATTGCAACATCCTAGCCACTATGCCATGCACCTTCACATCCAGGATATATAATGCCTGAAAAACGGGGGATGGTCATGGCTGGGGTGTCTTTGATTACAGGTCTGCTCTGTTGACCTGGTGCTAAACACCGTGGAAGTTTAAAATGACATCACCATCTGACTTTGCTAGTAAACTGATTTCTGTTGGTTCTCATTGCAAAACCTACTTGAGACTTGGTAGAGGAATCTAGAATCCTATGTTCAACATAAGTAAACCATTTGTGGTACCGATTCCATGGTCTGTTCTTTGCTGGGAGTAAGACTTTGACCAAACTGTTGGAAGCAGTTTTAGGATTCTGTATCCAATGACGTCAATGGCTCAATAGAAAGATCTCAGACTCTTTGATGCGTTTTCAATCCTGGAGTGATTGAACACAGGAGTTTACCTCAAACAAACAGCACAAAGTGTGTAGAGTGCAGAAAGTAATTAATATAATTACTCTTAGAAGTTAATTTAATGATGATATAATTAGAACAACAGGAAGAACAACATTAAACACTGTTAAGGAATGAAACTTAAGAATATAAGCAGGAAAGCGTAAATTTTACATGTACTTCATACTTTGTATTCAACAGCTGTTTCATTAAGATAAACATTACTAAATGTATAATTACGTAATTTTGATACATAATTAATTTCAAAGCTATTTTTACTCAAAAATAGGATATATGTTTTGTCCCTCTTGGATTTACTTCACTGTAACAATGTGTTGAAGTTTTAATTAACTGCTATTTATTAATTGAATTCCTAATTACTGTGGATTTATTTTTGATGTTTACACATCAGTTCTCTATATGGATCTTAGACTTTATGTAAACAATGAAACAGCTTTTCTCTTCACCTAAAAGACAGGCTTTGAGATGTGTTATATAATGTGTAACAAAACATGCTAAAGTACTGCTAGGACAGTGATTGTACAGTTGTTACAATTTAAAACATTTATACAAAATACAGTTCTACATTATTTACAATTGACGGATATTTGTCCTCATCTCATTCGTTGTTAACACAACGTTTCGGCTGATATACCCTCCAGCCTTCATCAGGTGTCTTGGGGAAATTTTGAACCTGGTTTCTCACTCATAAGGTATTTTTCGATATTATTATTCAGGTCACTGCTTGGAATTGAACTCGGAATCTTGGGTTAGCCTGTGCTCTTAACCACTATGCCATATGCCTGTAGTGGTTAAGAGTGCAGGTTACTAACCCCAAGATTCCGAGTTCGATTCCAGGCAGTGACCTGAATAATAATAATAATAATAATAACATCAAAAAATACCTTAGGAATGAGAACCCAGGTTCAAAATTTCCCCCAAGAAACCTGATGAAGGCTGGAGGGTATATCAGCCGAAACGCTGTGTTAACAACAAACAAGATGAGGACAAATATCCGTCAAATGTCAATTATGTAAATAAATTCCTCATCTCTGAAATATAGAAAATCCAGTTCTGTTGTCTTCATTTTCTTCTAAAACAGTGTTTTGCCTTTTTGTCATATTGTCTTATAAACATATTTCCCATGTTCTCTGTTATTGTTTATATATTTCCCCTTTTGTTTCTATTCTAAAAGACCAAACTACCGCCACCACCTGAAACAAGCAGAGGAGAACCACTTCAAGCTCACCAGTGGACTAGTTTCCTGGATGCAGAAGGCAAGGTTACTAATATTGACGAAGTGAAGAAAATTATATTTCGAGGTGTAAGTGAATTGCTTTTCTATGTTTTTTTAGTTATTACAAGCAAAATACATTGATAGTTTCAAATTTGTCCCTTGTGTATCTAGTAGACTGCATAAGTCATAAGAAATTATAGACAGAGAGAGAGAGAAATATAAATGAGGAAAATGATATGACAGGGTATACTTGTCCAAGTATCTAAGGAAGGAAAGGAATACTTAAAGATAGCATCATTATTTAACGTCCGTTTTCCCATGTTGGCATGGGTTAGGTGGTTTGATAGTTGAAGAGCTGCAGCAGGCTCCAATTGTCTGTTTTGGCACAGTTTCTATGGCTGGATGCCTTTCCTAACACCAACTACTTCACAGAGTGTACCGGGTGCTTTTTACATGGCACCAGCAGCAGTGTTTTCTATTTGGCACCATCCCAGTTGACAGTCGAGTGTACCATGCTGTTCCAGACCAGTGATGAGTGAATCAGTGTTAAACGAGGCTGTATGTATGAACACTTTAATGTCTAACTCCATACAAATAATGTGAAATGACAACTGAGGGAATAATTTTGGGGATTCAGATTTTATGGGGTTTTTTCTCTCCTAAAGTTTTTACCATTTTGATTTACCATGTTCTTCATCTTCTCCACTAACTTTAGGGTATTGAACCTACAATGCGTGTTGAAGTTTGGAAGTTTCTCTTAGATTATTATAAATGGGACTCAACAAAGAAGAGTAGAGAGGAAGAACGAAAGAGAAAAGTGTAAGTTTTCTTTCTAATTATCTAATTGGAAATTATCATTGTTATCATTTTATTTTAATAACCCTACCACCTCTCCAATTATATTGTTTATTAGTTTGGTAAGATGAAGGAAATTTAGCTACTGTTTCTAGCAGATCAAGCAGTGATTTGCATCATAACGTTGCACACAGACCACACCTGTTGACCATATATCTCATTCTTGTACCTTAAAGGTGTCCCTTGACACCTTATCATCATCTTTTCCCTTTTCTTCCTTTCCAACTTCTACAGCAAGACACTTGTTCCTGTCCTTCTATCATAATTCTTGTATGTTTATACGTGTCTTGTGTGGCCACCTAGAATTTGCAGATGCACAGGAATATATAGGGAAATACAGAATGGAACATATCTAAATTGTCTCACTACATCTATGTAATTAAATAAGGTCTAAATCTATTGAGACCTGGTCTATTATTGGAGTAAAGATTGTTTGCCAACATAACATGGCAGTCCTGGTTTAGGACGAATGTTGCTGTAATTTAGCCACAGGAGACATCGTCTCCAGCTGGCTATACGACACGATCTGTGTCCTTGTATTTTTCAACAATGGAATCTAGTACCCCCACTCAGTTCAAAACAATGTCTGTATATCGTTATTTCCCTTCATCAGCACAGAATAATTGTTTGGCTAGAGGTGGCACTGCTAAATTCCCGTTCGAAATATATAGTTTTCAAAGTAACAACTAGTCACTGATCTATAAATTAGAAAATTACTATTTTTAAATTACAGCAATATTAGTCCTAAACCAGGACCGCCATGTTATGTCAGCAAACAACCTTTACTCCAGTACTTTATTCCAAAGTACTGGAGTAAACAGTACTTTACTCCAAAGTACTGTTGCTGAATGTCTTACGTTGTGAGATTTAAAAAATAGTAATTTTGTAATGGTCTATTATTGTTAGAAATTTAAATACTCGTTACAATTACTGCTGTGTCTCTATATGAGATACATAACTTGTTGCCTTGACCAGGAAACAAACTCTAATGTCAGTGATTATAAGGGCTTTACTGCATAATAAATCACTGGAGATCAGTAAAATGAACACTGGTAAATATTGATGAATCATGATTTCACAAAGTAAATTCATGCGGATTACATTCATTTGACTTCCTGACAATCCACCATAGCCTTGCTTAATCAAGGCTGACCTGTGGTTGCACAACAAACCAGTGGCAAAGACTTAATAAATGGTCAGTTGACTTAGCCAATATCATCATTTGAACATCGATTTTTCCATGCTTGCATGAATTGGACAGTGTGACCCCCCTCCGTCAGTGGCACGTAAAAAGCACCATCTGATTGTGGTTGATGCCAGCCCCCTCTGGCCCCTGTGCTAGTAACACATAAAAAGCACCCACTACACTCTCGGAGTGGTTGGCATTAGGAGGAGCATCCAGCTGTAGAAACACTGCCAGATCAGATTGGGGCCTGGTACAGCCTTCTGGCTTCCCAGACCCCAGTCAAATCGTCCAACCCATGCCAGCATGGAAAACGGACGTTAAACGATGATGATTGAGGCAGATTTTCCACAGCTTGAATCCTTTCCACTTGACAACGCTCTCTTGGCCCTTAAAAAGCAAGTTATAGAAATTTGGTTAATAGACATGGCTAGGCTCTGGTCTAACTGTATGGTTCAGAAGTTGGTTTCTTGACCACAGGATTTCACATTCAGTCCCACTCTGTGGCATCTTGAGGCAAATATCTTCAACTGTGGTCCCTGGATTGACCAAAGCCTTGCGAGTGAATTTGCTGGATGAAAAGTAAAAACAGCCCATCACATATGTATATATGTATGTAGTGTGGGTAATATTTCCCCTTGGCCAGACATGTTTTCACAGACTATTGGAAATGAATAACACTGTATGACAGTCAGCCTCGTTTACAGTTTTTGTTTCATGTCCAGATGAGGAGACATAAACATTGTCTCACAAATATACATACATGCATGCATGTTTCTTTCCGATTCCATGTTCTAAATCCACTCACAAGGCTTTGATCAGCCTGGGGGCTTAAATTAAAAAGGGGTTAGACAGTGGGGCTAAACCCAGAATCATGTTGTTTGGAAACAAGCCTCTTAACTACACTACTATGCCCATGCTTACCTTCTAACCTAATCTGTACAACCTGTTTTTTGTAAGGGCCATATACCTTACAGCACTAACTTTTTGATTGAATTTGAGTTGGGGCCTGTTTGCAGGCCATGGTTAATAGCCATGTAGCTTATTTAAGGATACAGCAGTGGTTGTAGTAAGTGTTGCAAATAATGTCTAACCAGATTTAGACCTTTGTCTAACCTATATAAACAAAGTTTATATATGATTTAGCTGGAAACAAGATCTTGGTTACATTTGCAGGTAATGGAGTTAAAGTAATGTTATTTTGGTTCTCGTATCTCCTTTCTTGAGAAATTTGAAGCCAAAATTCTTTTACTGTCGTGTTTAAAAGTGAAAAGTTAATCTGTCGTTTTTCTTTTTAAATAACTAAACGTTTGTTTGTTTTTTGTTTCTAGTGATGATTATTTTAAAATGAAGCTTCAGTGGAAAACCATAAGTGCAGAACAAGAAAGCCGGTTTACTAAACTAAAAGACAGCAAGACACTTATAGGTAGGTTGGCATCATTAGTTTAATCAGAACATCACTGGAGGTTGATGATGTATGCACAATGAGAAAGAATCCTAGACCGAAGAGAAAGATGCAAGGGAGGTGTGTGTGTGTGTGTGTATCAGAAACCAAGGTTGTTGTCTATCATGTTAGGCTAGAGATGGGAATGATGATTTTCCTTCACAAATACTAATTGGACACAGACAGTGTGTCGTTAGCCAGCTGGAGGAGATGTCTTCCTGGGGCTGTAAACAACAGTAGCATTGTCCCCTATTACAGGATTATTCCCATTAAATTCCAATCCGACATGTGTTTCTGCCGGATAAGTGTTCTAATGTCCTTTGATGTAACATTTATCTACATTTAGTTGGTACCATGTATGCACTTTATATTTGGTACCAGCATGGAATTAATTTCAGCAAGTGTATCCTTAATAATCATGAAAGTTCTACCAAAGTTAATTTGGCTTTTCATCTTTTGGAGGATCAATAAATATAAATAACAGTGAAGGACAGTGATTGGCAGAATGGTCAGCATCACATAACAAGGTGCCTTGTGGTATTGATTCTAACTGCGTTCATCTGGTTTAACAATACCGTTTGGCCTATTGGTTGCCTTTCGTAGAGTTTGTTACTCTGTTGCAGACATGAAGGCCAAGTCTTTGGTTTCAGGATAACTCCTCTCTTCCTCTTCTTGGTCTCTGGATTGTGGTTATTGTCCTTACAATAACCTAAGAGCTACAAAAGTGTGGTGGTGATGGTGGGGAAGATATGAGGTGGTGGTGTGTGTTTAATGTACAAAAATCAAACAGCCGCCTTGTGAAGGAACTGTTTATATCAAATGGTGTCCACTGGTTCTTGACTTAGTAGACAGGGTAATTACACCAGGGTACACACGCACACACATTAGACTTGCTTTTCAGACCTAGTTCAATTAAGTTGAAATAATTATACAATGATTATATTTTCCTGAACGAAATAGCTCTGTTGATAATAAGGACATGAAGTGTGACTGGAGCATGTGTTTGAAGCTCATAGCTGTGAAAACAAGTCAAACCAAGATTAGAGACAAAGTAGACTTGAGATGAGATCAGAGAAATGGGTGTATTTTATTATAAGTTTTCTTGACATTGTCAGAGAAAGCCAATATTTGTGTAACTGATGACATTTTTGTTTCTCTCTCTAGAAAAAGATGTGTCCAGAACCGATCGCACTCACAAGTTCTTTGAAGGAGATGGAAACCATAATTTACAAGTTCTAAACGACATTCTTAGAACATACTGCATGTATAATTTTGATCTTAGTAAGTCTGGAATTTTTGCTTCAATATTTTGTCTTGTCTGGTTGCTTAAAATTCTGAAAGAAAGACCCACACCCCACACCCCACAAAAAAAAAAAAGAGATACTAGGACAGATTTCAACCATTAGTGAAGTTCTGTTTTTAAGGTGTCCCACCGAGTTTATATTAATAATAGCATTGAGATGGAGTTCACCAAGGAATCATCATTTAAGTGTCTGCCTCTGTGTTTGCATGGGTTAAACAAGTGTACATGAAGTAGTTTTTCTACAACTCGATGCCTTTCCTGTTAACAATCTTCACTTGTTTTTCAAGTGAGATGATAATCTACTTGTCTATTGATTCAGACATGAGCAGCTGAATGTCTGGACATGTTTTCACAGAAAATTGCTAAACAAATGATGCCATCTTGGTATGAATGGTAACTTTGTTTATAGTCAGGTCAGAGTTGCATTGTTTTTCCAGATTTGCAAAACCTTTAACTTGGTAACACAAGAGAAAAACGAATATAATCTGGAAGAATTCTAGAGTTGTTTCCGGGATTACAAAGTAAATATATTTGGCCCCCCAAAAATGTTCAGCCCTTTTGATTCCCAGCCACCCCTGGTTCTATAATACAAACTTTCTTCTTAATCCCAAGATTCCGAGTTCGATTCCAGGCAGTGACCTGAATAATAATAATAATAATAACATCGACAGACTTTCTTGTTTTAAAGTGATTGCTAAATTAAAACTTACCCAAAAGATTTCATGTCAATTTATGCTTCAAACTCCAGCTTAATAATGACAGTTATTTTACTAAAGTCTTCATTATTTTTTGAATTGAATGAAACAAGTGCTGTTAATGGTAACAAAAGGGTTAAGTTACACTTTTCAATTCTACAACGGCCTCAAAACCTCTAATTTGCAGGTTTTATTTCTGTTAATGCTGACCACAGTGTAGCTGTTTCTGAAGTAATTGGTTTTTAGATTAACAAACCCAACTTTAATCTACTTTAACTCACGGTATCGTAGATCAAAATAAACAATACCTATTTCGTTTTTGTATTTGGTTTGCAAGATTCTTTATGTGAATTTGTGTGTTGAAGCATATTTTATTGTGTCTGGGGAGAGTCATTGTCTTTTAGTGCCTTATTAATTTAACATACTCACCAGTCTGATTTCCTCTTTTTCACTTCATTTTCACATAGTAAAAATAAGTAAATGAGTGGCCATCAGGCTGGTGAGTGTGTTAAATTGATAAGGCACTAAAAGACACTCGTCTCCCCAGATACAATAATCAATCAATGTTTATAATTTCTTCTAAAGTTATCTCCCTTATTTTACAGGTTATGTTCAAGGAATGAGCGACTTGCTCTCTCCTATATTAGTAATAATGGAAAATGAGGTTGATGCCTTTTGGTGCTTCGCTGGTTTTATGGAAACTGTTGTAAGTTTCTTTTCTTTGCGTAAACTTTAAATATATGCTTCAAAGATTGAACCAGAGCTGCAGCTTGCCAAGGTTCTACGTATCTTGTCTCCAATGATAAAACTATTTCAACCCTATCATCACACTGTCATCATCATCATCATCATTTAACATCCGTTTTCCATGCTGGCATGGGTTGGAAGGTTTGACTGAGGTCTGGAGAGCCAGTGGCTGCTCCAATCTGATCTGGCAATGTTTCTACAGCTGGATGCCCTTCCTAATGCCAACCACTCTGAGAGAGTAGTGGGTGCTTTTTTTATGTGCCACTGGCACGAGAGCCAGTCAGGGGGACCTGGCATCGACCGAGTTCAGATGATGCTTTTTAAGTGCCACCAGCACAGGGGCCAGAAAGGGGGAGCTGGCCACAGCTGTGACATTGGTTCTACTTGACTCAGTAAGTCTTCTCAAGCATATCATATTGCCCGATGCATCTGGGTATTCTTAACAGGGCCAGTCATGCATGGCTGCAATTTCACTTTAGTTGCTGGGTCTTCTCAATCACAGCATATCTCCAAAGGTCTCCTGTCGTGTTCCTGGTATAATGGGAATAGCATAAACGAAATCTCTTCTGGATTCCTGTTAAAAGAGATAAACTACTAAAAATAATCGAACTGGTCCTTGTTGCAACTTTGGAGTCAACTGTTGTTTACTTTTGTTTTTAACCAAAAAAAAGAAGAAAAATGATTTTGCAATCAATCAAGCGTGTGATAAACACAGCACTTTGTTTTGTAAACATGCAAGGCCTACAGTTCTATATTTAAGAGATGAGGAATTTATTTACATTATTTACATTTGACAGATATTTGTCCTTATCTTGTTTGTTCTTGACACAACGTTTCGACTGATATACCCTCCAGCCTTCATCAGGTGTCTTGGGGAAATTTCAAACCTGGGTTATCATTCCTAAGCTATTTTTCAATGTTATCATTATTATTCATGTGGCATAGTGGTTAAGAGTGCGGGCTACTAAACCCAAGATTCCGAGTTCGATTCCAGGCAGTGACTTGATTAATAGTAATAATAACAACAACAACATCACAAATTACCTTAGGAATGAGAACCCAGGTTTGAAATTTCCCCAAGACACCTGATGAAGGCTGGAGGGTATATCAGCCGAAATCTTGTATTCACAACAAACAAGATGAGGACAAATATCTGTCAAATGTAAATAATATGCAAGGCCTAGACTTTTTTTTTTTCTCTTACATTTGTGCAAATTATTGGTGATATTTACTCTTTGGATGAAGAGTTTACACTTATGCTGGCAATAAGAGTGATTTGGGCAATGAAACTGGTGAAAGAGATGAAGGAAGTAATGATCCAGGATAACAAATATGGCAGTTGAGAGAAAGGCCCATCATTGTTCTTCTGCTCAGTTTTTTGAGGATTCTGTTGTCAACTTAATGTGATGGTCCCATGAAAGGGAAGAATGCTACTGTTATTTAGCCCTAAGAAACACCGTTTCCTGTTGGACTTGACACATTTCCTGTGTCCTTATGTTTTCAAAGTGGAGACAAGCACCTCCACCCTGCAAAGCCAGCATCCAGAGACTGGTTTCAGAGTCATTGCTCATCATCAGTCTGGAGTAGCATGGCTTGCTAGCTGTCCATGCCTATCCGCTTTTGAAAACATATATATATATATATATATATATATATATATATATATATATATATATATATATATATATACATATGCGTTCACTGATTTTTGAAATAGAAAATAATATATTTCTAAATCTCTCAGAGATTTATGCAGTAGCAGCAAGATAATCTCTGAGAGATTTAGAAATGTAATATTTGTGTTTTTTTTGCTCAGGAGTTCAAATAGAGTAAAGTTTAGACACAAGGGCCCAGCTCTGAGTAGGTTAACTCCCTATTAAATTATGTATTTGTTAGGGGTGAACATAAAGTTATTTACCATATTTTGAGGTGTTTTTTTTTTTTTTTGTTTTGGTTTCAGTGTAGTAACTTCGAAATGGATCAACAAGGTATGAAAACGCAGCTTGCACAAATGCATACCTTGATGCAGTTCGTAGACCCTGAATTGTGCAGTTATCTTGGTGAGTATTACTTAAAACAATAGACCCCCGCCCCCTCTAGCTTTTCGTCTTTCTCTTGTCGTAGTTAAACTTCATTATTAATTTGAGAAATTAATTATAAACAATGCAAGATAAAAAAAATCTTGAAGTAGTTTAAGGTAAAATTTGTTATTGCAGTTATATAATAATAATAATAATAATAATAAGCCTTTCTATTATAGGCACAAGGCCTGAAATTTGCGGGGAGGGGGTTACAGTCGATTAGATTAACCTCAGTATATAACTGGTACTTAATTTATCGACCTCGAAAGGATGAAAGGCAAAGTTGATCTTGGTGGAATTTGAACTCAGAACATTCATGCATGGGTCATTGCCAGTGCTGCCTGACAGGCTCCCCATGCTGGTGACACATGAAAAGCATCATCCGGATGTGGATCTGTCTGTTGTAGACAGATGAGGGTTTTGCAATTCCTTGCTGAACAATCTGTGCAGATGATTTATTTAAAGCACTGGTTCTCAACCATTTTCTGCCTATATGGCTCCACTCCATTTCTTCTTTTATTCTGCTGGACCATCAAAGCCATTTGATGTGTATAAAAAAATCCTGCTGTATTTCTATAATTAAATATTCGGAATTGTATAAAAGGATTGTGTTGTAGAAGCATAAACAATTTATAAGCCCTAAAAGTCACTCCATGGTTGCCCACGGGCATATGGCGCAGTGGTTAAGAGTGCAGGCTACTAACCCCTAGATTCTGAGTTCAATTCCAGGCAGTGACCTGAATAATAATAATCATCATCATTATCGTCGTCGTTTAACGTCTGCTTTCCATGCTGGCATGGGTTGGATGGTTTGAGTGAGGACTGGTGAGCCAGAAGGCTGCACCAGGCTCCAAATAATAATATTAGAAAATAGGAATGAGAAGCCAGGTTTGAACTGATGAAGGCTGGAGGGTAAATCAGCCGAAACGTTGTGTTAACAACAAACAAGATGAGGACAAATATCTGTCAAATGTAAATAATGTAAATAATGCTTAAGCAATTTATTGCACATAAATTTTAAAAACAAAATCTTCTCCGGACCAACTCATTGCCTGAATCAGATCAGGGCTGGAACCGGATCACGGCCAGATGAAGCTCACGGCCTGAACCTTCTCATGATCTGAACCAGATCTGGCTGTAACCAGTTCCTGGCCATAACGAGCTCCTGGCCTTTACCAGCTCCTGTCAAATCATCCAATCGATGCCAGCATGGGAAAATGGATGATGAAGATGATGATTATACTACAGAATGTTTTTAGATTTTGACATTTTTTGTGTTCTTAAATTTCAGAGAGCCATGATTCAGGGAATTTCTACTTTTGTTTCCGTTGGTTGTTGATTGTCTTCAAACGAGAATTTAGTTTCCCAGATATACAGAGATTATGGGAGGTACTGTATGCACCCTTTCTTTTCAAATTTCGATAAATTACCAATAATGTTGGAGATATTAAAATATAAACTTGAAAATACAGGATGTGTGTGTGTGTGTGTGGTTGAGCTAATGCCAAGGAACAGTGAATGTCTTTGTATGGCTAATCTGACTCGTGAGAAGAGGTGCAATTGTGGCTGTATGGTAAGATGTTTGCTTCCCGACCACATGGTTCCAGTGTGTTCTATATACCTCAGCCAACCAAAATCTTGTGAATGAATTTAGTAGATAGAAACTGAAAGAAGCCTGTTTGACTGTTGCCAATCTTTCTTTGTTCCCAGTTCATTTTGTGTCTAAAAGACCGCTTCTTTCCATTATATTTTCTCAACAGGTATTATGGACCGGGTTACCTTGTAAGAACTACCATTTGCTCATTTGTTTGGCAATCTTAGACAATGAGAAAGCTACGTTAATGGAGAATCGATTTGGTTTTACTGAAATCTTGAAAGTAAGTTCCTATAACATAATATTGGGTTACATTCTTGTTTACCACCACCACCACCACCATTTTTATGCTTTCATTGGTTGGACAGATATTTTTCAACACAGCATGCTGTCATGTGTTCTGTTTCGGTTTCATCTTTCTAACATTCTCTCACCTAAGATCAGCCTTCAGTATACATCTTTCTATGGTCCATCCTCTTCTGCTTATTCCTTCCACATGAATCTCCTGGTACTTCTTCACCCACCTGTCATCATTTATATACATTACATATCTATATCAACTTAGCTTTCCCTCATCTGTTCTACTACAACTAACTCTTTTTCTAATCCAGTTTTTCTTCCAGTGCATCAAGTCCTTATGTATGTGCTGGGGCCATGTTAAAAAAAAAAGAAGCACTGAATTCACTCTGTAAAAGTGTTTGGCATAAGGAAGGGCATCCAGCCGTAGCAAGCATGCCAAAACAGACAATTGGTGCCTGGTGCTTACCAGCTCCTGTCAAACCGTCCAACCCATGCCGGTATGGAAAACCCGTTGACATCACACACACACACACACACACACGGCAAATTATGCTGGTTTCATTTCTCTCCAAACCCCTTCACATCTTCTGGATTCACTACCTTGCTTTATATTTTCGTTTTATGTTTATATAAAAGGATTAAAACAGGAAGTGGTTGTAGGTGGGTTGCTATCAGAAGGGTTAATTTGTTCATGGGTTAGGGCCACAAGCCCACAGCCATGTTTGGGTTTATTGCTTTTGATAAATATCTAATTGTGATTGTCTTTGTTTTTCAGCACATCAATGATATGTCTTTTACCATCAATGTGGACCAAATTCTGAACAAAGCTGAAAGCATTAGTCTTCAGCTGAAGAAATGCAAGAAGCTACCTCAAGCAATTAAAGAGATCTTAGAACTTGGTGCGTCCTCCTCCTCCCCATCTGCTTCAAGTAACAGTTCTGGCAGCACCACCCCAGCTGCTGGGAACTCTCAGTGCCAGTATCCAAATCCTAACAAGGATTATTGCTCTGGTACAGTGACAGACCACTTCACCAATGGATAGCACAACCAAAGCTTTTTAAACTAGATTTTAAAATATTTAAAAAAAACAAAAAAAAGCACAAAAAAAATTTAAAGACAAAACAAAGACAGCACAGTATCCACGATTATATTTTGCTTGCCAGCAATGATGTCAGCTCATCTCGGCTAAAATATTTTATTTAACTTTGTAGTTTCCAAGAAGACTCTTTTTCTGTTTTTAAGTTTCTATTTTTTACCATCTTAACCAGTGATACACAACTGTTTTTTTTTATTTTTTCTTACTGAAAGTGACCTGCAAAATTCATGAGGATAAGACTCCCCCCATCCATTCGTCCCAAAAGGTACACTGTAATATGTAGACCTCAGGATGTGGATCACCAAAATTTTGGTGTGGACCACAAGGGGGTCTTGATGGACTGTGTTGTCTCTCACTGGTCAAACCCAATTGATTGCAATCCACTCGGATTCAGGGAAGTATCAGAACTCGATGCAATTGTTGTCACACCTCAATGATGATGTCTTAAATCTCTCTTATTTTCCTTGTCCCACAACAGAACTGGGTCGTCCACTTTCCCTATTTCAACTTGGCTTTTAAATATAAACACCATTTTATTTTTATCTTTGACTGCATAGACACTGTTACAAGATGAAAATGTGCTGATTGTCTTACTGGTATGGCACTAAGCTAATCTCGGTCAGTAATCCTTGTTAAATCGTTTGTGTGTATGAATGCATGTAATACATATATATATACACACGTGTGTGTGTATATGTTGTACAGTCACTTTACATTTCTGGTTTTCATGATCTTTCATTCATGAAGTTCCTCTTGTGTGTGTGTGTGTGTCTATGCATGTGTTTGTGTTTCTGTGTGTATGTTTATGTATATGTGTGTGTTTCTATATATATATATATGTGTGTGTGTGTGTGTGCATTTGTATATAAATGTGTAGATATACACATGTATGTGTATATATGGATATTCATGTATGTATGTGTGTGTATTAATGTGTGCATGTATATATGTGTGTGTGTGTGTGTTTATGCATGTTTGTGTTTCTGTGTGTGTGTTTGTATTTGTATATAAATGTATGGATATACACATGTATGTGTATATATATTCATGTATGTATGTGTGTATATTAATGTGTGCATATATATAATGTATATTTACAGTCACATGTGTGTGTGTGTGTTCCCAATCCACAGTTCACTTTCTGGTTGGACTGAATTCACAAACCTTCCGTCTTCCTCATTGAGAAACTCTCTACTAAATATAAATAAAACCTTATCTAGCACCGTAAATAAACAATATTGGGAAAACATAAGACTTCCATAGATTTCATATCTTTTCTAGGTGCTTCTGTGTCCCTTATCCGTTTCCTCTACTCGTCCCCTCTCTCTCCTCTCCCTGCTAATTTTTGTTTTTTCTTTTCAAGGTTTGTGTCTCCATATTTTGATTCATGCCTAAGCTTATTTTCCTTGGTTTAGAAATTAATTCCCCGTTCATACTTCCCCAAGTGCGTGCACACACACACACACACGACCCTTTTCTACATCCAAGATGATAATTCCTCAAATGATGTCATAGATTCAAGCAGATGTGGCTGTGTGGTAAGAAGTTTGCTTCCCAGCCACATGATTCTGGGTTCAGTCCCACTGTGTGGCACCTTGGGCAAGTGTCTTCAACTATAGCCTCTGGCCGACCAAAGCTTTGTGAGTGGATTTAGTAGACAGAAACTGAAAGAAGCCCGTTGTGTTTCTGTATGTGTGTTTGTATATATATATATTTGTTTTGCAAGATTTTTGATGTGAAATCGTGTGTTGAAACAGATGTTGTTGTACTTGGGGATGGTCATATTGCCAGTTTAGCCAATAAACAATGCATGTGTTTTTATTGGCTAAACTGGCAATATGACCATCCCCAATTACAACAACATACATATATATATAGATATATATACATATACATACAGGGTGTCCACAAAGTCTGGGTACATGGAGTAAATAAAATCATAACATAAACAATTAAATATAAGAAATAATAATTTCTTAAAGTATGTGTTAACCCCCCCATGTACCCAGACTTTGTGGACACCCTGTACATATATATACATATATATGTGTGTGTGTGTCTGTGTTTGCCCCCTCACCATTGCTTGGCTCAGATACTTTACTGCTTCAGAAAACTGTCTGACCCAAGCAAGCTTACAAAAGTGGACATGAAAACAATCACTGATAACAAACACGCACACACACACACACACACACTGGTCATCATTATTGACCCAGTTATTTTGCTACAATTTGATTTTCTCAAACTAATCTTAATCTTACACTTGTTTACAAGGATCCACTAGAAATGCTAAAATGTATCTCATCTGGCCTGCCTCTGCATCATTTGAGCTGTAATTTCTTATACATATATATATATATATATATATATATATATATATATAAAATCTATGAGCACGAAGTCAGGAGGTTTCAGAGGTAAATAGAGGTTTATTGTTTCCATATTATCTTGATGTGCCTCTGAGGCCTTCTGATTCTGTGTTTTCTTCTATGCATATACTCCTTGTGGAAATATTTATTGTTTGTTTCAGTTGCATGACTAAGTTCAGCGACATTGTGATTTAATCACTATGTGAACTGATAGCTGGTCCCTTGCTAAGTGCTTACTGTGGATTCTGCTTGAGCCTCGAAATCTAATTTTCTAATGTTTGTTTGTGTGTGTGTATCATATATATCTATATATATATATATATATATTTATATATATCTCTCTCATTTATATATATAGTTAGATATATGAGAGGTATTGGTATCTAGAAGAGTGTTGGGTAACGCTAAGTGCTATGGACAGATGAAGGGATATGCATAATATCCCAGAAACAGCTGTAAGACTGTTTCATTATAAATGTCCTGAAAACTCATCACAGCCTTGGCTTTGTTATCTCATTCTGTATAATATATATATATATATATACATATATATATATATATATGTATGAATGCATGTATGTATGTAAGTTTAAATTTCATGTTAAATTGCTTTTGACAATCAATTTCAGTCCATTTTCTAAATAATATATATTTTGTAAATTATATTTGATTCAAATTTATTTTACCCACCAAAAGGGGATTTAAAAAAAACATTTTTAATTGGTTGCCTTAGGTCCTAAAGTAAAATTAAAATTGTTTTTCTTTCTGTTAAACCTATTTAAAAATTTTTTTAATAATATTTATTTACCATTTAGGGAACTTAAATCCCCAAAACTTGTGATCCAGTTTCCAGCTAAGTTCATCTCGTTTTCCCATATTTTTCCCTCCTATGGCGGCAAGCTGGTAGAATTGTTTGAATGACAGGCAAAATGCTGAATGGTATTTCGTCCATCTTTGCATTTGGCATTCAAATTCCTCTGGTCTCGACTTTGCCTTTCGTCTTTTGCACAGTCGATGAAATAAGTACCAGTTATGTACTGGGGTTCAATGTAATCGATTATGCCCCCTTTTCTGAAATTGCTGGCCATGGGCCAAAGTGTGGAGCCATTGTTTATCTCTGTTAATCCTTTGCAAGTCAAGATTGTCGTCCCCACACTGCTCCCCACCTCCATCCTATGCAACCGGCTGTTCTCTTTAAATTTATAAAAATTCGTCTAAAATAATGAAACCAAAACCATTAAGCCTGGTCTCTTTGTATTATTTTAGACATGTTCCCCACCCTTCACTAAAAAAAAAAAAATTTTATGATTTAAAAAGATTATTTAAAAAATTTCCCATTCCTGAATAAGAAATATCTTCTAGATAATCCTTATTTGATTTCTAATTTTTTCTCATTTTCCTCCTCTTCCTCCTCTTCTTCCTCCCCTCCCCATCTCCTCCTTTCTCACTCTTCCATTAATTAACTTGCTGTATCCTTGAGCAAGTGTCTTCATCTTGTGTTGCTCTAGTCTATGTCACCTGAAAACGTGTACCAGCTGCCTGGCTGGTGCATCTCTCTCTCTCTCTCTTTCTCTCTCTCTCTCTCTCTCTCTCTCCAGCTCTTGCGTTCTCAATGCCCTGTTGGAGAGGATATCTATGTCTGTCTGTCTGTCTAACTGTAGTAGAGGTGCCACAAGCAACTTCAAGAGTTATAAACGCTACCAGGTTCATACAAAACGGGACATGCTTTACTTTGTTCTATTTCCCTTGTCCTTACAATTAATGCCTTAACTGCTCTCCCAAGATCTATCATCATAGTTTTTCCGTTGCACATTTCTGACAGTTTCCACAGCAAAAGGACAAGTATTCAGGTTGCTATGAAACAACTGTAAATGATAAAATGTTTCTGACTTTTAAAGATTTTCTTTTAAAACAAAAACACTGCTGATGCTGCAAACACTCACGCGATATAATCCGGAAATGTTTTGAGACCTGGTTGAACACCTTCTTGGTTTGTTATTTTAGAATTGTTTATACATACATAAACATACATGTGTGTGTGTGTGTATTTATATATGTGTGTATATATGTATATGTGTCTGTATATATACACATGTATATATTCAAATATATGTATATATATTAATGTTGCTGGCGGTGAATTGTGTAAATATATCCTAAACCAAATGTGTATATTGTAACTTTTACATTAAGATGCCATGGAGGCAACTATGAAGAGAGAAAATATAAAACTTGAATATGTGAATCTAGTGTTGCTTTTTTGTTTGTTTTATGTTGTTTAAAGGTTTTTCCTATTTTTTTTTTCTTTTCTTTGGTCAATAATTTCTGTTCTGTGATAATCTGTGGTCTAATGCTGAGTGTTAGACTCACGGTTGCCGATCCAGGAAGTATGTTAAAAGGGGTATCCAGCCATAGAGACCCTGTCAAACTGTCCAATCCATGCCAACAGGGAAAGCATTTGAAACACAAGGGACTAGGATTGGGTGACAACCCAAGATTTTGTTTAGGCACAAGCATGGTTGTGTGATAAGAAGCTTGCTTCCTAACCACATGGTTCCAGGTTCAGTCCCACTGCCTGGCAGCTTAGACAAGTGTCTTCTGCAATAGCCTTGGGCTGACCAAAGCCTTGTGAGTGAACTTGGTTGATGGAAACTGAACGAAGCCTGTCGTATGCTAGCATGGAAAGCGGACGTTAAAAGATGATGAGATATATATATATATGTAATATGTGACAATTATTTGGCTGCCATAATAAAACTGAGTTTCGGATGTCGGAGTTTTATTATGGCAACTGAATAATTGTCATATTATATTACAGATAAATTCCTCTATTTACATAATATCGAGGTCTCTTTCTTTCGTTTGTTGTCTTACCATTACTATTAATATATATGTATATGTTTGAGTGACAACCGATGTTGGTGTGTTTACGTCCCCTTAACTTAGTGGTTCAGCAAAAGAGACCAGCACCTAGTCCACTCTGTAAAGTGGTTGGAATTAAAATGGACATCCAGCCATAGAAACCATTCCAGAATAAGCATTGGGACTCGACACAGTCCGGTTTTTTTTTTTTTTTAGATTCTGTCAGACCATCCAACCCATGCCAACATGGAAGACAGCCATTAAACGATGACGAGTCTGTTTTGCTGCCTTGTCAGTAGCCTTGGACTAACCAAAGTTTTGGGAGCTGATTTGGTGGATGGAAACTGAAAGAAGCTCGTCGTATATATATATATATATATATATATATAATCTGTTTGTTCCCCACTATTGCTCAACAGTCGGCGTTGGTTTGTTTACGTCCCTATAACTTAGCAGTTCGGCCAAAGAGACCAATTGAATAAACACCAGGCTTGAAAGAAGTGCTGGAATCGCTTTGACTAAAAAAATTTTCCACGTAGTGCCCCAGCATGGCCAGTCTAATGAAAGAACCAAGAAAAAGATGTACGCAAATAAATTATTGTAGGGGAGGAGTTATGTCCCTTGTACTGTAGACGAAACTGATCTTTTATGTGGTTACTGGATCTGCTAGAAATAGCAGCCAAATCTTCCTCGAATTACACTCCATCTTCAGGAAATATACTTTGGATAATGTGGGATGGTCGTGTCTGGAATGTTATACAGTTGAAAATAGGATGCTTTAAGGGAAGCAATCCAAAATGGACCAATGCTATGAAGGTTGATGATAAAATGAAAGGGTGCCATGAACAGAAAATTTCCTAAATATCTTTGTAGCAGTTGTTGTCAGTTCTTAAAGGAAAGGCTGAGCTAATTCCAGGATGGTGTGGCTGCAAGGTTAAAAGGCTTGCTTCCCAACCATGTGGTTTTGGGTTCTATCCCACTGTGTGGAACTTGGGACAAGTGTCTTTTTTGACACTTTAACATTTGAACTGGCCGTATCCAGCCAGAATCTTGTACCTGTTTTATGTTTAATCCAGCCAGATCGGACATCTTACACCTGTCCTGCAATGTCATTCTAAAACTAAACAGTCACTTCATTGAAATCTGAAAGCAGCGAGATAATGCAGGATTAATCGAAAACATTGAGAATAAACAACAGATTTAACAGATTAATCTCAATGCTGACAGTTTAATTATTTAATGTTTGAACTGGTCATGTGCTGGCCAAACATTCAACCTGTGTTATGCCCGAACTGGTCAAATATGGCCTCTAACACCTGCCCTGCAATATCATTCTAAAACTAAGCTATCACATATGCGTAGGAGTGGCTGTGTGGTAAGTAGCTTGCTTACGAACCACATGGTTCCAGGTTCAGTCCCACTGCGTGGCACCTTGGGCAAGTGTCTTCTACTATAACCTCGGGCCAACCAAAGCCTTGTGAGTGGATTTGGTAGGCGGAAACTGAAAGAAACCTGTCGTATATGTATATGTTTGTGTGTCTGTGTTTGTCCCCCCCAACATCACTTGACAACCGATGCTGGTGTGTTTATGTCCCCCGTAACTTAGCGGTTTGGCAAAAAAGACCGATAGAATAAGTACTAGGGTTTACAAAAAATAAGTCCTGGGATCGATTTGCTCGACTAAAGGCGGTGCTCCAGCATGACCACAGTCAAATAACTGAAACAAGTAAAAAAACTAAACTATCACATCATTGAAATTTCCTCAGTGAGGCCTGGTGTCTGAAGATCCTTCAATATAATGTCTGGTCTACTTGCATCTACCTTTCTGGTCAGTTTGAACAGGTAGGTACCAAAGGAGTAAGATGTGGTCATTTTCAAGCACTGGAGGTGGTTTGTGTTCCCACCAGTTTTTATCATGGGGCAGGTTTAATTACCCACTAAATGACCCAGTGAATATACTGTGATGCTCTCTCATGTCTGTTGAGATACTCTGAAGGCGTAAGAAGACTTGCACATGGCGATAATACGATCGATACAATATTTACATTTGACGGATATTTGTCCTCATCTTGTTTATTGAAGAAAGTTCGAACCTAGGTTCTCATTCTTAAGGTTTTGTCGATGTTGCTGTTGTTATTATTATTATTATTCAGGTTACTGCCTGGAATCGAACTTGGAATCTTCCTGGGTCTGCCTCTTCCACATGTACCCTCCACAGTTAGAGCTTAGCACTCCTCTATGCAGCTGTCCTTATCCATGCGCATGACATGACCAAACCAGTGCAGTCTTCTCCCTTGCACACGACATCCGATGCCTCTTGTTCCCAGTTTTCCTCTTAAGACACGCGAACTCTGTCGTACGTACACACTGACATCACCCATCCAGCAGAGCACGATGCTAGCTTCATTTCTTTCAAGCCTTTGCAGGTCCTCTGTTGTCAAAGCCCATGTGACAGCTGTACACAGGCATCGAACAACCTGCCTTTCACTTTGAGGGAGAGGCCCTTAGTTACCAACAGATTGAAGCTCTCTGAACTTTGCTCTGACCATTCTTATTCTAGCAACTTCACTTTCGTGGATAAATAAACTTGACATTTGTCAGAGTAATCTAAATGCTAAAGGGTTAAAATAGGGACCACATCCAGCCCAAATGTCTTACTTTATTTTATGTTCAAACCATCCACATCTGGCCTCTCATACCTACCCTACAATGTTATTCGAAATGTATACAACATCATTGAAATCTCAAAGCTTTGAGATAATAATAATACATTTCTATGTTTAAGAGATGAGGAATTATGTACATTATTTACATTTGATGGATATTTGTCCTCATTTTGTTTGTTGTTAACACAACATTTCGGTTGATATACCCTCCAGCCTTCATCAGGTGTCTTGGGGACATTTCGAACCTGGGTTCTCATTCTTAAGGTATTTTTCGATGCTGTTATTATTATTATTATTCTGGTCACTGCCTGGAATCGAATTTGGAATCTTGGGGTTAGTATTCTGTGCTCTTAACAAGATGAGGACAAATATCCGTCAAATGTAAATAATGTACGTTGAGATAATGCATGATTAATTCAAAACAATTTGAATAAATAAGCATTACATTCGACAGAGTACTATGAATGCTAAAGCGTTAAAGGAGAGGGCAGTCTACAAGGTTACTCCAAGGTAGACTGGGTCAGTACTCCAATGTATTCTTGACCATTTACTCTGAAGAAGTTGGTTGTTTTCATAATTCTTGAGATGGAACGAGCAAGCTCTATTCTTTTCAAATTGTTCTCTCTTGCAAACAATGATTTGTTTTAAGGTCATTGTCCCCCCCCATTAAAACATGTTTCTCTTTTTATGGTTGGATGTTCTTCTTCCAACAGTTGTTATTAAAAACACTAATAAATGGTGATGTTTATCTTTTCTCTTTTAGTCTCACTTGTTACACAGCGGCCATGCTGGGGCAGCACCTCGAAGAATTTTAGTTCAACGAAGAATTTTGGTGTTTTTTTAAGCTTAGAACTTATTCTATTAATCTCTTTGCTAAACCACTAAGTTACAGGGATGCAAACACACCAACACCCTTTGTCAAGCAGTAGTGAGGAACAGACACAAAGACACGCACACACATCTGTCTGTCTATATATGACAAGCTTCTTTCTGTTTCCATCTGCCAAATCCACTCACAATGCTTTGGTTGGCCTGAAGCTGTAGTAGAAGATACTTGCCCAAGGTGTCTCACACTGGGACTGAACTTGGAACCATGTGCTTGGGAAGCAAGCTGTTTACCACACAGCCACGCTTGTTTGTTTTTCTCAAACTGATGTGATAAAATTGTAACAAGGTTTTCTTGCCCCCATTCCTCCCCCCTCCCCCCCCTTCAGACCAAAACAATTATTTCTTAAGAAATCAAATATCTTTGTAGTATGCTGGAATATTTTTCTTCATCTACATCATTCTCATATCACAGAGAAAGAAAGAGCAGCTAATTGGGAGAGAGAGAGGGGGGGAGGGAGAGAGAGAGAGAGAAAGAGAGAGAGAGAGAGAGAGAGAGAGAGAAAGAAAGAAAGAAAGAGAGGAGCTAATCTCAATACTGACATTTAATCCAATCCTACTTCATCTTCCTCCCTTGCCCATCCCATCTAGTGATGTGTTCCTCTGTTTCCTTTCATGACTTGTCAGAAAAATATCTAATTATCCAGTTTCAGGTGTGTTGGAATTGTTTTATCAATTACACACCTGCTTAAGTTGAGTAAATATATAATGCATTTGTCATTGCTGTTTTGTATTACAAAAATATTGCAAGTCTGTGGGTGGGGGTGGGGAGTTTATTTTTTGTAATTCCCCAGTCTTAGCAGCAGAGTTTACAGCCAAGAAGGTAAGCATATTTAGACAGACTTAAAATGGTTATTGTTCACCCCCAGGGTTGGTTCTGAGTGAGCCAAACCTATGATGAATCGTTCCAATCATGACCATCCTTGTGGGTTTTGTTCTACGCCAGTGGTTCTCAAGTGTTTTTTTGTTTTACCTAGAGACTTCTTTGAATACTATTTTATTCTGGTGGACCCCCAAAGCCATTTGTTGTTTAAAATAGATACCTTTCAAAATTGTTATTTTGTTTTTCACATGTTCACCTCTATGCTAGAAACATGTTAAATTATTTAAAAAGTTAAAGAAATCTGTTTCTTCATCATCATCGTTTAACATCCGCTTTCCATGCTAGCATGGGTTGGACGATTTGACTGAGGACTGGTGAACCAGATGGCTACACCAGGCTCCAATCTGATTTGGCAGAGTTTCTACAGCTGGATGCCCTTCCCAATGCCAACCACTCCGAGAGTGTAGTGGGTACTTTTACGTTCCACCAGCACGAAGGCCAGTCAGGTGGTACTGGCAATGGCCACGCTCGAAATGGTGTATTTTACGTGCCACCTGCACAGGAGCCAGTCCAGCGGCACTGGCAACGACCTCGCTCAAATGATTTTCTAATGTGCCAGTAAGGCAACACTGGTAATGATCATGCTCAAATGGTGCTATTTACATACCACTAGCACGGAAGCCAGACAGCTTGTGATAAAATACATCAAGCGCAAAACTCTTTTCATGGACCCTTAAAATACAACTGAGAATCCCTAGTTTTTTATCATGCTCACATAGACCACCAACCCCCACTCCAAAACCTTATGTCAACCCCTAAGGGTCATCTAGACTCTGGTTGAGAACCACAGTTCCAGACAGTGGAAATCCAATGTATCTGTACCTCTTGTGGTATGATGGACATTTGGCTACTGTTTCTAGCAGGTTGAGTGCTGTCATTAGTTCTGATCAAGTATTGCCACTAATTCTATAAATTCTGTATTCTGGCAATGTGGTTCAGCAGTTTGTTTCCCAAACACAGGGTTCTGGGTTCAATTCCATTGTGTGGCACCTTCTGTAAGTGTCTATTATGTAACCTTGGGCTCACTAAAGTGAATGGATTTGATGATGGAAACTGAAAGAAGCCCCTTGTGAACATATATTATTGTATATGTATGGGAGTGTCTCCTTGTCTTGTCATTGTGTCACTCTTGTACAAGCTGTGTCCTTCATTTTCAAACTTCTGTGAAAACATGTCTGGCCATGGAGAAATATTACCTTGTTTGGAAATTGGTGAGGGTTGGTGACAGGAAGGGCGTCCAGCTGCAGAAAAATCTGTCTGGAAGTTTTGGACCATTTCAGAGTTTGTTTTACCAGGTAAGTGGAAGGATCTTTTACTACTTAAGGCCACTGGACTGTGGCCATGCTGGAGCAACACTTTGAAGGGTTTTCATTGAACAAAACAACCTCAGTATTGGTTTTTTATAGTCTGGTACTTATTCTATTGGTCTCTTTAGCTGAACTGCTAAGTTATGAAGATGTAAACAAATCAACACAAGTTGTCAAGTAGTAGGACACACACACACACACACAACTATAAGCCTTGTAACCAGTTGATCTAGTGAATGGGGCCTCATCTCATTGAGGGCTCATGCACAATAATGCCATTGAGAGGGAGGCCTTGAAATGGTGCACATTCTCTCCTGATGACCCCGTTAGCCTGATAGCATCCAGTATGTGGAGCTTTCGACTGGTAGTACTTGCATCTGCAAGTTATTTGCAAAAAATATATGCATGCACACACTCACACATGATTGTATTCTACACAGTTTCCATCTAGCAAATTCATTCTCAAGGCATTGGCCATCTTAGTGCTACAGTAGAAGAGACACTTAACTCTTTTGTTATTATATTTCTAACTAAAACCCTAATGAGTTTCAATTAAATTCTAAAATCAACTATTTTATTTATCGACATATTAATGAGTTTTTGGAACACAATTGAAGAAAAGGTTCTTAATTCTATTTCATAAATTTTGTCTCAATGACACTAGTGACTGAGACTTTTGGAGATATGCTGTGCTTGAGAAGACCCAACAAGCCAAGTGCAACCATAACCCGGGGCCTATGCCAGTGCTGTATAACCAGCCCATTTAAGAGTACCCTTCAATCATTGGACAATAAACTTTGTTTGTGAAGACCCATTGAGGCAAGTGAGATCAAAATCGCTGACATGGCTGATGACAGTACCACCTGATTGGCACTCGTGCCAGTGGAACGTTTAAAACACTATCTGAGCGTGATCATTAACAGGGCCGGTCACTGGCTCCCATGCAGGTGGCACGTAAAAAGCACCATTCGAGTGTGATCATTGCCAGCATCACCTTACTGGCTTCTGTGCAGATGGCATGTAAAACACACCTTTTGGGCATGATCATTGCCAGTATCGCCTCACTAGCCCTCATGCCGGTGGCACGTAAAAAGCACCCACTACACTCTCTGAGTGATTGGCGTTAGGAAGGGCATCCAGCTGTAGAAACTCTGCCAAATCAGATTGGAGCCTGGTGTAGCCCCTCAGTCATACCATTCAACCCATGTCAGCATGGAAAGTGGACGTTAAACGACGTTGATGATGATGACTAATTACAGGTAAACACATGTAGCCACAAGCTGTCCTTTTTTCTCGGTTTGTTTACTTTCTGCATAATGGTTTGATTCCGTATGTGATCATTTCAGACAAGCTTACATTTGCTTGATTTCTCCATATCTTCCATTGAAAAGCCCTCAAATTCAGAATCACTGCTCGATAGCATGAAATTGTTATCCATTTTAAAAGATGGAAAAAAAAATTCTCCCAAAATTCTTAGAGCTCAGGTGTCACAACAAACGATGTTGGATACTGTAACTCGACTATTTACAAAGTGAAATCAAGTGTTTTCATGAATGTACTAACGAGATTTGTGCTGGAATTCACATTTAAATATCAATGAGTTCACTCGGCTGGCTTTGGCTGGGTTGGTAAGGAAAGGGTGAAGTCACATGGTTGCAAAGTGAGTTTCTTAATCACACGGCCATGCTTGTTTTATTCAAGTTGCAGCCATTTGCTTTGAAACAAATCCTTGTCTGTCAAAAACATGTTTGTGTGCATCGATATACGACTTTGTCTCAAAGATTCTTTACCATGACAAAGCTGTGTGGACTTACATTCAGGAATCCAAACTACCAGTAATATATGTGGGATTTTCTCAAAGCCTGGTAAATCAGAATCAATCTTTTTGAACATAATGATGTGGTAAGAAGCTTGCATCCCAACCACATGGTTCCCGGTTCAGTCCCACTGTGTGGCACTTTAGGCAAGTGTCTTTTACGATGGCTCCGGCAGACCAAAGTCTTGTGAGTGAATTTGGTAGAAAGAAACTTAAACAAATCTATCATATGTATATATATATATGTGTATATATATATATATATATATATATATATTCTTTGACTGTGGCCATGCTGGAGCACCGCCTTTAGTCAAACAAATCGATCCCAGGACTTATTCTATTGGTCTCTTACCGAACCACTAAGTTATGGGGACATAAGCACACCAACATTGGGTGTCAAGCGATGGTAGGGGGACAAACACAGACAAACAAACATATATATATGACAGGCTTTTTTCAGTTTCTGTCTACCAAATCCACTCACAAAGCCTTGGTCGACCTGTGGCTATAGTAGAAGACACTTGCCCAAGGTGCCATGCAGTGGGACTGAACCCGGAGTTGTGTGGTTGGGAAGCAAGCTTCTTACCACACAGCCACTCTTGCACCTATATATATATATATATCATCATTGTCGTTTGATGTCTGCTTTCCATGCTGGCATGGGTTGGATAGTTTGACTGAGGACAGGTGAGCCAGAAGGCTGCACCAGGCTCCAATCCGATCTGGATGCCTTTCCTAACGCCAACCACTCAAAGAGCGTAGTGGGTGCTTTTACATGCCATCTGCATGAGGGCCAGTCAAGCAGTTCTGGCAACAACCATGCTCAAAAGGTGCTTTTTACATGCTACCTGCACATGGAAAAGTGGATGTCAAAGGATGATGAGGTTTATTAAATTAAACTCTGCAACATAAGTTTACAAAAGAAATGCAAGAGACAGTATTATTTGAGTCTTAGTTTAGCTCAGTTTCCCTTTAGTTTCCAAAGAAAACATCAATTGCTATTGTCATGTGCAGAGAACTATAGACAGAGAGAGAGAGGTTTAAGCATCTTCATTTCTGAAGAGGCTGGAAACAAAACGCTTTTTTCAAATCCATTGCTTCACTTGTTCTTTGTTTGATTTGTCTATATTATAGCAATGCTGTATAAATATATGGTGGGAGTTTTGAATACCTTTTTGGCATTAACCAATCTTAACAGTAGAATATATGACTTTTGACAGCGAAGAAAGAAGCTAAAATTAAATGAAAAATGTGTGGGTTTAATAGCACCATCATCATCATCATCATTTGTTTTCCTTTCTTTTATGAGTTGAGTGCCTAGGCAGAATCTGTTGAGCCACAAGGGCCAAGGTGAGCTCTGACATCAGCTTTGGCATGGTTTCTGTCACTGGATGCCCTTCCCTAGTGCCAGCCACTTTATTGAGTATCCCGGGTGCTTTTCTCTAGCGAGGTTGCCATGTTACTTGCAAGACAAGAAAAGAAGGAAAAAAAAAAAAAAGGAAAAAAACCCTCAATTAAACAGGGGTCTATGTATACACACACATCAAGATGACAAATGTCGATGTCATGGAACTATTTAATTACCTTTCTCTATTTTATTCTCATAATGACAAAGCTCATGAACAGAGTTAAAAATCCAGTCAGGTATATTTATATTTAATATATTATTTGTGTGTATAATAAATGTTACAACATAATAATAAATTTAAAATAGAATTTTAATTTACAGTTTGTTGTGCCTTGTCGAAAGAGGAAAATAGACAGATAAATCCACAAATTATCAACATGACAGTGCTTTTACATAAAGGCATTGTTGGATACTAAGAGATTACTGGCTGCTGGTGTTGGTGAAGGTGGTGGTGGTGGTGGTGGTGGTGGTGGCAAAGTAAGGTTGGTCCAATCCAATTGCTGGTAGAAGTGAAAGAATTTCTGGTTGTTTGTTAGAAAGACGAGGAAGAGAAGGAAGCAGAAGGAGATTTGTTCTGTGGAAACGGTAGATACTGTCCAAGCAATGTCTTAGCAATATTAGCAGGAATTAATAACATTGGTTTAGCGTAGGAGGGTGTCGAGGAGAATAAAAGAAAAGGACAGGAAATACAAAGGAAACATTTTAATAAAAAGTGAGGAGAGAGAGAGAAAAAAAAGATAACGTGGAGAGGATGAAGAGAGAGAGAGAAACAGGGTTTTTACAACAAACACAGAAAATCAGTTCAAGGAGAGGAAGGTGAGCATTTTAAACCGTTTTTTTTCTTTCATTTTTAAATATTTTCACATTTATTTGACTCTGTCAGGACACATAGTTTGAACAATTTTCGGTTTAGCTAAATCTTTGAATTCATCTGGTTCCTCACAAATATGGACGACAATACCTGGTTGATTCTCTGTTGGTGGATGGAGTTCGTGGGCTTCCCCTGTTGAAGAGAAACAAGAGAGTTGAAAGAAAGAGACTCTGAAGACAAACAACATGTTTATAGTACAAGTATTTACATTATTTACACTTGACAGATATTTGTCCTCATCTTGTTTGTTGTTAACAGAACGTTTCGGCTGATATACCCTCCAGCCTTCATCAGGTATCTTGGGGAAATTTTGAACCTGGGTTCTTATTCCTAAGGTATTTTTCAATGTTATTATTATTCAGGTCACTGCTTGGAATCGAACTCAGAATCTTGGGGTTAGTAGCCCGTGCTCTTAACCATTATGCCATATGCCCTGTCAAATGTAATTAATGTACATAATTCTTCACCTCTTAAATATAGAACTGTAAGATGTTTATAGCACAAGTATACCTTTATTCCACAAAACCATCAATTTGTCTGATTACCAAAGCTTCACACCACCAACCAATTGACCCAACAAGACCCTGGGTATCTGTTTTGTGAGGACAACAGCAGACCTTGCTCTTCTAAGCTAGCAAGTTGTACATCAACTTTGTCCAGGCCAACCTTCATTTTTACATACATACCTACCTTTTCCCTTTTTTTTCATCCCCATTGTCTCCTCATTAACCCTATGATAGACTGGCATCACATCCAGGGGATGAGTGTTGCAATCTAAGTCACTCATACACCATGGAAACCTGATTAACCCTTTGGTGTTTAAACCAGCCACATCTGGTCAAAATTTCTGCTTGTATAATGTCCAGACTAGGCAAACCTGGTCTCTTACACCCACTCTACAATGTCCGACAATCGCATCATTGTAATCTCAAAGCTATAAGATAATGCATGATAAATAAACGTTACTTTTGACAGAATAAACTGAATGCTAAAACGTCTGGCCTCGGGTCTTAGGGCACATGACAAACCTCTAAGTCTATTATCTCACATCCCAAACTCCTTAAACACTTTACTTAATCCTTTCTTCCCAGAGTAAAAAAAAGCCTCCCCTTGACACATTTTCCTCACAGTTTATCAGCAAACAAAAAAATAATCTCATTACTAATGACATTGATCTGATGGATCTTGTGGGGTCTGCATCAGGCTCCCTCTTCACCTTTTCAATGTGGAAAACTAATATATCCACTCCACATTTTATTACCATTAACTGCAGAATGCAATTTTATTCCACAGCTTTGGAAAAAAACTCTCCTTATGCAAAGAAACCCCCAGTGGCACTTGTTCAGATTAGAAAAATTTTCCCCATATTCCATCAAATATCCATAGCCATAGCCCGTGGCCTATGCCAGTGGGTGTAAGCAGCCCCTTTATGAGTACCCCTCATTCATTGGACAATAAACTTTGCTTGTTAAGACCTATTGAGGCAAGTGAAATCAAATCAAAATCGCTGACATGGCTGATGACAGTACCACCTGATTGGCACTCATGCCAGTGGAACGTTAAAAGCACAACCAAGTGTGATCGTTCCAGGGCCATGGATTGGCTCCCATGCCAATGGCATGTAAAAAGCACTATTCGAGCGTGATCATTACTAGCGTTGCCTTACTGGTACATGTGCTGGTGGCACGTGAAGAACGACATTTGAGCGTGGTTGTTGCCAGTGCCACCGGACTGGCTCCTGTGCAGGTGGCATGTAAAAAAAAACACCTTTTGAGCGTGGTCATTGCCAGAACCGCCTGACTGGCCCTTGTACTGGTGGCAAGTAAAAGCACCCACTACACTTTTGGAGCGGTTGGTGTTAGGAAGGGCATCCAGCTGTAGAAACTTTGCCAGATCAGATTGGAGCCTGGTGCAGCCTCCTGGCTTTCCAGACCTCAGTCGAACCGTCCAACCCATGCCAGCATGGAAAGCGGACGTTAAATGATGATGATGATGATGATCTCTTTATAGAGCAAAAATCAAATACTTTTTGTTGAGGATATAAAAACCCTGCTTGCAGGAGATACTGAAGAAGCAGAAGTAGAAAATATCAATTCTATTTTTTGATGGACAATTAACAACATTAAAGGAATTGAATTACACGGTCAAAGTTGCATTCATAGATTTCCTATAGACATTAATAGTTGCAGTAGAGATTGTTTGCCAACATAACATGGCAGTCCTAGTTTAGGACGAATGTTGCTGCAATTTAGCCCCAGGAGACGTCATCTCCAGCTGGCTATATGACACGATCTGTGTCCTTATATTTTCGAATATGTTGGCAAATAATCTTTGCTCCAAAGTACTGTTGCTGAATATCTCTTGTGAGATTTAAAAATAGTAATTTTCTAATTAATAGTCGCAATCAGGAAACAAAACCATGTCACAGTTTTCTTCTTTCAGTGGAAGCTGTTGAGGGGAGTCTGCAAATGGTTCTCTGGGGTCTGCAAATGCAGCCCAATGTATCTTTGAAGTGCTTTTTCTCTCCACCTTGTGTGTGCTTGCCATCCACCAGTTCGCTGTGAAACAGTCTCTTGAACAGCCATGTGTTAGGCATTTGAACAAGGTGGCCTGTGCACCTGACTTGTGTTCTCTTCAGCAATGTGTATAAATGCTTAACAGATCAGCTCTTGAGAGAAACCTCTGTGTCTGGGACCGTGTTTTGCCATGTGATTTGCAATAGTTTTCTCAGGCTTTATCTTTATCCTCAGTTCAATTCCAACAAAAGTTATCTGTGATGGCATTTCAAACAATCCAAAGTATTTTAGGTCATTATAACATCATCATCATCATCCTTTAATGTCCATTGTCCATGCTGGCATGGGTTGAACGGTTTGACTGGGCTGGTAAGCTGGAAAGCTGCACCAGACTCCAGTCTAATTTGGCATGGTCTTCTACAGCTCGATGCCCTTCCTAAGGCCAACCACTCTGAGAGTGTAATGGGTGCTTTTACATGCCACTGGCATGGGTGCCATTTGCATAACACTGGGGTACTTTTAAATGCCACCAGCACGGGGGACAATTTGCGTAACACCGATATCTGCCATGACTGCAATTTTGCTTGGCTTAATGGGTCTTCTTCTCAAGCACAACACAATGCCAAAGGTCTCAGTCATTGCCTCCATCAGGCCCAACACATGAAAGGAACTCAGCCACTTTGCCTCTGTGAGGCCCAACGCTTGAAAGGTGCTCTTTACATGCCACTAGCAAACGATATTGTGTAAATAAGAGAGCACAAATAATAAAGTTCCACAAATACAGGAGTAAATAAACAAAAGGACAATACTCAGTATTGCTGTGATTTGTCTGTTAGCAACAATAGCAATATATATATATCAGATGTGGTGTGCGCAAGAGAGACAACTGCACTGGTATGGACATGTGGTGCAAATGGATGAGGACAGCTGTGTGGAAAAGTGTCACACCCTAAGCAGTTGAGGGAATCTGTGGAAGAGGTAGACACAGGAAGACATGGGATTAGGTGGTGAAGCATGACCTTTGAACATTGGGCCTCATGGAGGCGATGACAAGTGACCAAGACCTTTGGAGATATGTTGTGCTTGAGAAGACCCTGCAAGCCAAGTGAGACCATAGCCTGTGGCCTATGCCAGTGGTGTAACCAGCCCACTTACGCATTGCTTGCAAAGACCTGTTGAGGCAAGTGAAATCACAATCCAAATCAAATTCACTGAGGTGGTCAATGACAGCACCACCTGGCTGGCACCCATGCCAGAGGAACGTTAAAAGCACCATCTGAGCGTGATTGTCGCCAGGACTGCTCACTGGCTCCCGTGCTGGTGGCACAAAAAAAGCATCATTCCAGCGTGATCGTTACCAGCGTTGCCTTACTGGTACTTGTGCCGGTGGCACGTGAAAAACATTCGAGCGAGGTTGTTGTCAGTGCCGCTGGACTGGCTCCTGTGCAGGTGGCACATAAAAAACATCACTTGAGTGTGGCTGTTGCCAGTACTGCTTGACCGGCCCTCGTACTGGTGGCACGTAAAAGCACTCACTACGCTCTCGGAGTGATTGGCATTAGGAAGGGCATCCAGCTGTAGAAACTCTGCTAGATCAGAATGGAGCCTGGTGCAGCCTTCTGGTTCACCAGTCCCCAGTGAAACCATGCAACCCATGCCAGCATGGAAAGCAGACGTTAAACGATGATGATGATGATGATGATTATATATTTATGTTTGTATTTATGTATACACTACATTTTGATTGTCCCCATATTGGTTTTTAATCCTTCTGTGACAGACACTGCACACAAGGATACTAAAAAGACGAATAAAATTCTGTGAAAATCATAATTCCTGGATTACAGAAATAATACAAACAACAACAACAACAACACTTACCTGGACTGAGGGCAGCCACTGCTGCCAGAAGGTCATAGTTTATCACAGGTTCCGTCTCAAGTGTGGGCTCCCAGCCAACTGGTGGAGAAGCAGGGGGAGAGATCAAGTGTTGTCGAACAGGCTTTGGAGGCTGGAGAAGGGGCTGGCTGCCCAGGCATTTGGTTGGCTGTGTGAGAGAAATGGAGAATTGAAGACGGTTGGGTTAGAAACGAGATTATTAAACTAATGTGGAAATGACGTGCAATTACAATATAAACTTGGAAATTATAAATGTTAAAAAATATCATCATCGTTTTAACATCTCCTTTTCCATGCTTACACGAGTCAGATGGAATTTATTGAGGCAGATTTTTTTATAACCAGACGCCTTTCCTGTTGTAAATTCACATCTGTTTCCAAGCATAATTCTATGATTTCAAGGTGGACTCTCAGGTTTGCCAGCTCTTGTCAAACTGTCCAACCCATACCAGCAGGAAAAACAGACATTAAATGATGATGATGAGCATAGAAATATGACATAAACAATGAAATTACATTGTTATTTCCTTTTTTTATGGCTTTGTTAGGTGTGTCTGTTTTGATTGCATTATTCTTTGCCATCTTCATCCGAATTGCTTAACTAAATCATCTTCTCCTCATCAAAGGGGCCTTCCAAATGGCCTTTTCTGATCCCTTGGATACCATTCTGCAACTGTATGGGTTCACTTTTTGCCTGTGAACCTTGCAACATATCCAGCCCAGCTGAACTTGTGCTTCCAGTACCCTGTGATCACATCACCCGCTCCATTCTCAAATTCTCTCGTTTCTAATGTCTTCTTTTATTGATATTACTAGCTTGGCTCTTTCCATGGCCCTTTCTGTCGTAGCCAATCAATGTTCTGTCCTCTTCATAGAAGCAATGTCATTTGTTTCCATGAAAAATGAGTCTGGCCAATGGGGAAATATCACCTTGCTTGGAAACAGGTAAAGATTAGCAACAGGAGTGGGGAGGCACCTGGGGCATAGAAAATTTGCCCCAACAAATTCCATCTAACCCATGCAGTGGACATTAGATGATGATATATATATTGTTTTTTTTTTAGAAAAACAAAAATCCAGCGAAGAAGCAGACTCTAAGAAGAAGAGCAGTCTGTATTAATTACTAGTGAAGGCTGATTTATAGGGTTACCCTGGGTTTCTCACCATAAAAGGTGCCTTTATGGCATATCTTCAGACTGTAAGATCTGTTGACTTATGGTCTCTTCATAATATTCTCACCATAAAGGTACCCTTTATGGTGAAAAACCCAGGGTAGCCCTGTAAACTGGCCTGCACCAGTAATAAATATATAATATATCATCATCATCATCATCATCATCATCGTTTAATGTCCGCTTTCCATGCTAGCATGGGTTGGACGATTTGACTGAGGACTGACAAGCCAGAAGGCTGTACCAGACTCCAATCTGATCTGGCAGAGTTTCTACAGCTGGATGCCCTTTCTAACGCCAACCACTCCGAGAGTGTAGTGGGTGCTTTTATGTGCCACCGGCATGAGGGCCAGTCACTCGGTACTGGCAACGGCCACGCTCAAAAAGGTGTTTTTTACATGCCACCTACATGGGAGCCAGTCCAGCGGTACTGGCAATGACCTCACTCGAATGATTTTTTAACGTGCCACCAGCACAAGTGCTAGAAGGCAACGCTGGTAACGATGTATGTGTATATATATATATATATATATATATATATATATATATATATATATATATATATATTTATGTCTAATTCATTTCATCGGTTACCGGTTGTCCAACCACAACAAAGTCAAGACATTTCAAAACAATACATGACCAACTGGATTAAGGGACCGAACAACAAAAACAACCCCACCCCACCACCAGCAGCACCTCAACCACTCCATAAACAAAACAATAGTGGAGCCATATGTGTGTGTGTATATATATATATACATATATATATATACTGAGGGTGATAAATTGAATATTAATTTAATTAACATCAATTTAAAACCAGTGGCCTAGCATATAAAAAAATCTGAAAATTCAGAAAAATTGTATTACCTGCGTATAAGAAAGGATGACCACTAAGTGGACATCCGATATGCTAGAAAGAGATCATCTATGATCTAACCACAAAGAAAATGTTTTCTAGAAAAAATTCTGGTGTTTGCTGAATTTTTTCTAGAGAACATTATTTTCTTTGTGGTTAGATCATGGATGATCTCTTTCTAGCATATCAGATGTCCACTTAGTGGACATCCCTTCTTATACGCATATATATATATATATATACATAAAGTCAAGGGTACA